>NC_091133.1:100673205-100945705 GCF_040183065.1 Periplaneta americana
CTGGATCTGAAAATTTCATTGCTTAAAGTAGTCAATTCTGGATGAAATTTTATTATCGAATTGCATAGACGTGGTCCATAATTTGTACTGTGTAGTAAAGCACCAGATGTGAAACATTTAGGTTCAACTAAATTAAGAATTTCATTTCGTCTTGTATTATGATCATGTGGCTGAGCCATAAATTTCATTCAATTCTTATGATAGAATTTCATTAAAGATTATTTATAAATTTGGTCAATTCTAAAAACATTCAATTTGGAATGGATCATGTTTGTTGGATAATCCAGTCACCTTTTCAAACAAATTTTGATTATACTTTTTTGCAACATAATTAGAGGAAGAAGAGCAGTTTTTGTAATGCCTCCCCATCCAGTTATACTACCCGTATATTGGATAACAGTTTCAACTATAGCCAAATAAACCAAACGTAGAACATAAGTAGGCAAATAATGGCGAAGGTTTACAAATTTGTAAATTGTTTCAAGGATCCTGTTACATAGAAAGGCGATTTAAAGTCCTGCCAAAACGACTATCAAGACAAAACTATATCCTATTTTAGAGTAAGATTTTACGCATCTCTAGCATTAGACACTAGCATAAAATTCCATACTCATGTCATGCTTATTGCTGTACTAGTTTCAGAATTTCCCCGAGTCGAGCGCCGTAATTTGCACATCCCTGGCCTAGTGGGTGCGTTACGTCACAGCACGGTGCGAGGCGGGTTTCATTCATAATCCGACGGACTGAATGACTGGCGTGCTCGCATGCGCAATGATGTAATCGCACATTCATTCATGAAACCGACGGATGCCACTATGTTCGTACCCTTGAAGGAAGCGAATTCTTTCGCACATTCTTTTTTGCAGACTCCTGCGCGATAAGCCATTTAAATTGCTAGCATTCAAGTGTGGGTGGGAAGTGAGCAATTCGCACAGTAAAGCAATTAATTAAAGGGGTGTTAACAGAACAGTTAATAGAGATGCTCTTCATCTTACAGATTAAACACTCTGTCACAACACTCTGCGTCTCTGTGCTGTTATTTCCTGTGAATTCCCTTTCGATCAAAAGTCCTAAACTAAAGCAGGGGTGTGTTGACTGTAATTTAACAAAGAGCTCGAAAAAAATAAGAGTGAGACGGCCAGCGGGGAGATACGAAGCAAAGGAAGGAGGAAAGAATGATTATTTTACAACAACAACAATAATAATGATAATAATAATAATTATTATTATTATTATTATTATAATTACAACTACTAATTCCACAATTTGGGACATCTGACCGACATCTACGGCTGACCACTAGGATCCAGAATACAAAACAGAGGTTAAATTAAAAATAAAATTCAATATGATTTGCGGAAAGAATACGGAACAATGATAAATTTAAAAATAAAGTACAATTTGATTTCAGAGAAACATGAGATGAAAGTACAATGAAGAGTAATGAAATTAAGTAAAAAAAATATATATTACGTAGTGCTATACAAGTGATTGTGTAAAATGGATAATGAATCTCTCAATATGATTAGACAAATTTTGTTAATGTCCTCATTAGAAAATTTAAGAAAAAGGAGAATGGTTTTGGTTAACTTAAATGAAGTTCTCCTAGCGCCAAAAAGAAGTCCTTTCACTTCCCACGTATTAATATTCATTTTGTATATCTCACTGAAGTGAGGAATACATGGATTGTAAATAGACTTCTTTTCATCGTTAACGTTATTGGCTTGTTGATCATCCTTCTCAAAACGGACAGTGGAGTCAAGAATGAGGCTTCTTTGACTCCGGCGATCGATTGCTATAATGTCTGCTCTTCTGGTGCACTTCTTCGTAAACCTCTCACTTTGCCTTCCGAAGAGTGGTTGCGATGGAGCTTCTCACTTTATGGTGGCGATTGTTCCTCAGTAGTTCTCCTTTAGGGCAATAACCCAAAACATACCCAAGGGTTTCTACTTCGCTGCATCCTGGGTGACGACAGTTTTGATCCTGGTAAGAACGACCTGGCACCGATCGTACTGCTGCGATGTTTGTGGACATATGTATGGCATTGGACCACTCTGAAGATGATATCCCGCTTCTATTACTAATCCAATAATTACAATAATAGTAGTAATAATAATAATAATAATAATTATTATTATTATTATAATAACTTTTGCCTATAAAATAGGTCCCAAACTGACATTTTATTCACCGATGGGTTCAGCTCAACTGCGGGACCGCCTCGAGTGTCAGCATCGAGACAATGATTTCTCAATCAGGATAGTACAAAATGGACCGCGTCCCATTATTCCATAGGTTTGCCGATAAATTTAATAGCCATCACTAGGGAATCGATTTCTAGATCCGTACCTATTTTGTTTGCCACGTCCTGGACATATGCTATTCAGATATCTCTACGTTTCATGTACACAGGCTCTCCCTATTAAAATTCTATAGGAGCTAAAAGACCTAAATGAGCAGTAAATTCCTATAAATTTCTAAAAATTATGTTTGTGCCTGAAACGCAGCTTTTTTTTTCTGTATTCTTGCGTTATCATTTAAAATACAAATACCGATACTAAAATGCAAAAAATGCTCCGAAGAATTACGAAAATTGTAATTAAAATATGAAAAAGAACAAAAATCTCTTACATACTGGTCTGACAAGTTCCTTCCCTATTGGTCTAAGAAGGGACGGTAAGAAGATTTCACCTAATTACCTAGAACCGTGGTTCGTGCGAAAAGCCCATTCTAGCATAAAAGGTGTGGTAGATTGTTCAGGTTAGATGAGAGCTTACAAATTAGTTTTCGCACCAATAAGAAAGAAGTGCGCACAAACGTGCAATTAGTTTGGTATGAGTTATTTCTCTTTACTATATACCACCAGTGACTTCGTTCTATTCACACATTTACTAATGCTGCACTCCCGTTATGCGATATGAAACTGACCAATCAGCAATCAGTGTTTTTCACCGACAGAATTAGAGTCTTCAGTTCAGTAGTACTCATTGTCAGCACCATTTCTGTAGTGATCGGGAAAAGTGGCTTAAGTCAAAAATGTTAATTTTACATGAGAAGGAAAAAAACGGTCTTCACACTGGTTTATGTCGATTTGATTTTCTTCTGTATGAATTATTGTAATGGGAGAAATACTTGTCTCTTTTCCCAAGCGAGCAGATATTCCGTATGTTGTCAATAAATTAATAAAAAATGTTTGTGGAAACTGACTTATGCACTGCAGATTTATTTGTACAAAAATTCCACCTAAATGGAATATTTACTTAAATTGTTAAATTATTAATTGTTAATTTTATATAAACTCCTAAAAGTCCTAAATTTAACTTCATAAATTCCTAAATCTTTCCTTTTTAGCACCTAGAAATCCGTTGCTTAGCCATTTTTAGGGCTACGATTCGTATGTATTAACAGTAGTAGTAGTAGTAGTAGTAGTAGTAGTAGTAGTAGTAGTAGTAGTAGTAGTAGTAGTAGTAGTAGTAGTAGTAGTAGTAGTAGTAATAATAATAATAATAATAGTAATAATAATAATAATAGTAATAATAATAATAATAATAATAATAATAATAATAATAATAATAATAATACTTTATTGCTAGAACAAAGTTACATATTGTTTTTTTATATAATAATCACTCTAGCACACCCAGAAAAAGTTATATACTCATGCTCGGGGGGCTTATGTATATCGTACGTATCGTACACTAATCAGAATTCGGCTATAACATCATCAGCACGCGCCGAAAGAGTTGCCCTGCCGAGGAATCCGTCCGCATTTTCCAAGAGGCGATTCTTGCGGTGTGGATAAGTGAATGCTTAACTTTAATATCGCATATTTTTGCATATTTCAAGCGTTCCTGAATATAGTACATTATTGCGCATAATATATTATAGCATATTTTCTGGATTTTATTACATAAACCTCCAAATTTGCATACTTTGTAAAAAAAATATGTTTTTGGATTGTTTGGTTGTTAGCACAAAATTTTTTTAGTTGACTGTACTAGATGGCTGAAAATTCCTTGCGTATGAAGGGTAATTATGGAAAAACTAAAACAACCATTCCCTGCTTTTGTTACGTTGAACTACTACACAACAAGAAGCATCCCACAGACAAGGGTCCAGTGGTGACACTATGAAGATAAAACTACACATGGTGCTATCAAAAAACTCTGGTTACAACACTGTGCTCAAAGTAAAGATGATCTTGTGACAAGAAAGTGTGCATTGCTTGAATCTGGATATTACACAGTCACAGATTTGTGTACTAAAATTCTGTCCAGTAACCTCATGTGATGTTAAACGAAAATTTAAAATGTATTTCTAGATAACAAACTATGTATGACACCAGAGAACATGGAAAGTTTGTTAGTTGTGTTTTGCAATCAGAAAAAGTAGGTAAGGTAAGCAAAGAAATAAAGTGTATAAGCTATATTGAAGCTTGTTATCATATATATACTATATATATATATATATATATATATATATATATATGTTGATGGTGTTGAACAGCAACGTCGTACGTCATAAAAATTAATAAAATGAGATTTCACTATCAAGAAAGACTTTCCGAATCTTCTGCAAACACATCTTATGTCAAGGCATGGACACATATTTTACAAGAAGATATTTAAATACCCTCTTATGTTAGATATTTGTTCGTTATCAAGATATTAAATAGTATATTACGATACAAGGTTGGGAAATTCTTTTTACAAAATCGAGGAGAAATTTAAAAAAACGAGCAGAGAGAGTTAGTCAATTTCCGAGATTATGTAATGCACTTGACAAACGTGAATTGTACATTTTTTGCGCTATCATATTTTTAAAATTGCAAATACAATATATTTTTCATTGAAAACTTAGAGCAATGGAATATATTAATACAATCAAGATGTCCTGCAACCTTACTGCAGTGCGCTCCGTTCCTGGCAGAGCTTTCAGCACGACCCGTTGCCGTCAACCAAGCTGCAACGAGACAGAAACTCTTGGCCACGTGTTGGGCTTTTGTCGGAAAGGAGAGTTATTGCGTAACAACAGGCATCATAGACTCCGTGGAGCTATCGCCTGTCTCCTTCGGAACAAGGGTTGGGAAGTTCATGAAGAGGTCCACTGCATTTCTGAAGACGACTCTCACAGAAGGGCGGATATAATATCAATAAACAGGCAACAACAAAAGGCTATTATCATAGATCCAACTATACGCATGGAGAGAGATCTAAACCAAGCTCATCAGGTTGATCAGGAAAAAAGGGCCATTTATGAACCTTGTATTCCCTACCTTAGTGCCAAGTATAACATCCCTCTCTTCAATTGGTCAGTGACAGGTTTATTTTTTGGTGCTCGGAGTTCTTTACCGAAATTTACATATAATTTTTTAAAACAATTATCAATATCATCTTTTGAAATTAAAAAAAATCATCTCGCAAATTCTTAAAGATTCCCTGCAGATTATAAAATTTCATTTATACCACTCAGAAGGCCTTAATTAAGAATATGCTAATTTCAAATATTTTTTTATTTATAAGTATAATTTTATAGTCATCTTCTAAGATTGTATTTTATAATTGCTAATGGTGCTTAATTATTACATTTTATTTTTATAACAACATTCATAATTAATTATATTCCGGATCCTAGTGGTCATCTTTAATTAAGGCCGGACGAGTTCTCTCTCTCTCTCTCTCTCTCTCTCTCTCTCTCTCCCTCTCTATTCCAAAGCCTTCGCAGAACTGCATTGTAATGGTAACTAAGTAACAATAAGTGCGCTGCAATAGGTCTATTTCAGTATAGTTTTATGTTATGAAGAATGGTTTGCCTAGCAACGAGTTTCTGTATGGGAATTCTAACTTTCAAGGCCTAACAACAATAGCTGTAAATACAACAAAAAACACGATCTCCTATAAAATTGTATATTTTGACATACGAAGTTGTTGTTCAACCTCATATTATATCTAACACTGCTTTTTAGAAAGAAAATAAACACAAGAAAAATTGTATTTTGCATGTTTTTTTTTTGTTTTATTATACATTAATTTCTTTGTGCATATAAATCCCGGTCATTAAATTGTACAAATGGGGAACTTCACAAGTGGCAATAAAGATATTTCTAGCTGAATAAAAAGTAGGAAGGAAAGCAAAAGATGAACGAGAAGAAAAAAAGGGAGGAGTAGGCTTACAAAAGCAATGCAAGATAAAGAAAGGAAATTAATTTAAATGGAACAGAAAAACTTGTAAGGGGCAGAGAATATTAAATAAAGAAATAAATTAAGATGGAAGGAGAGATGCGAAAGATTGAAAGGAAGAAAAAAAATAAATGAAAGTGAACAAAAAAAGTGCTGCAATTTTAGAGGTCACAAGTGCACTACAAGGTCTGCATTGAGGATGCGTGGGAGAAAGCAAAGTAGTCCATCAGAGTTCAATTGCATGTGAACTTCAAGCCTGTGACCTATTGCCAAGGATGAACGGTTTTGGGTCACGGTCAGTTGCCGATGTACCAGTCAGCCCCTCTCGTATGCATGCTGTGAGTACACACTCCCAGAGCGTTTCGCAAGGAAGTATGTGCCAAAAAACCCCATTCATAACTGAGATTCATTCATGACGGATGTTTACACCAAGTTAATTCAAGATGGAATTTAAAGGTCGCATCAGAACGATCCCACATTTATTTTCATGCAGGGAAGGGTGATTTCACGGATCGGTATGATAAATATTATACAAAAATATATTAAAATTCAATGTGCTTTTACTGCTATTATTGTCAAAGATAAAACGAACACTGAACAAAACGATTTTACGCTTTCACGCGAGTGGATTTAAATGAACAGCTAGCACTGACAGTGACTGATGATGCCCTGGTTCGTTGTTTACTACATGGAAAGCAATTCAACGCACAATGATAAAAAGTTGGGTGGGTCCTGACAGCAAATTGAAGACTCGTCTCAAGATAGATCAGGGACAGTTAATTTTCGGGAATTCAGTTCCGACAAAAACTCTGAAGCGGAATAGGAGATATGATTACGCAATCTTTTCAGAATTCTGGTGCCCATTTACTATCCTTTTAAATAAGTGTCTGATATCATTTCATTGGGTAAAGTGGCCAAAGTATTGAAATCGCTTATCTTCGGTCGGGTTGTAAAAGCACTGACGTTCTGCCTCCCTGTTCTTCTCTAGTTATAGTGGTATACGCGTAATATTAATTTCAGAATTTCCAATTTTACACGCGATTATTAATGCAAATAACTTCCTAAACGTGCACAGAGGGTGAATAAAATTATGTCTGGAAGACTGTTTGTAGCTCTATTTCTAATTTTACGAAGAAATTGTTATATATGATAGTTAAAGGGAGTAAAAAAGACGAATATTTTTAAAATGTTTTAAAAAATTACGTTTCTCATGTATAGCAAGTATGTCAATGAGTCTTTTCTTTTAATGTCACCAAGTACTTACTTTTCATTTTTGGATTAGTCAGATCTCAAACCGTACAACAACATAATTTTCTTTTATTTATAAACTATTATTTTGGAAATATTGAGTATTTGGGTTATGTATACAGGTGAATCTTAAGTAATGTCATTAATTCCAGGGGTTATTCTTTGAGATATTTCTAAAAAAATTAGTTTAATACAATTTTGCTCGTTTTTGCTTCCTTTTCGACATAAAAATGTTTAATATGAAATATTTCATAGCGTTTTTGGGAGATCCATTGATTTAATTTCCAATACGA
The DNA here is from genome assembly GCF_040183065.1 of Periplaneta americana. NCBI lineage: Eukaryota > Metazoa > Arthropoda > Insecta > Blattodea > Blattidae > Periplaneta > Periplaneta americana. The sequence goes on from NC_091133.1 coordinate 100,680,926, forward strand.
TCAATCAATTTAAGACAGCAGAGTATTACGGTAGGAAAGAATTTTAGTTTTGTCCTTTAAATGTGCAGAAATCTGATTCGAATAAATATAAAATTCTAAAATTCCTTTTCAGAACGTAAAGTTACATTTGTTCGAATGAAATTTCTGCACATTTAAAGGACAAAACTAAAATTCTTTCAATCATTTATTATCATAATAGACTGCTCTCTTAAATTGATTGAGCATATTGGGAATTAATTCAATGGCTTTGCCAAATATGTTATGAAATGTTTAATATAAAACAGTTATTATTTCGAAAAGGAAGCGAAAACAAGCAAAATTATCTTAAACTTTTTTTGTTTGAAATATCTCAAAGAATAGCTTCTTGAAATTAATGACATTACTTACGGTTCACGCTATATACATAAATATCAAATAAAGTGCACTGAAGCGTTAAAGAACATACAATCCCAAAAACAAAAAATGGCCTGACTCTTGAAGCTCCTTATGCAGCACGATTCACACCACAACGATTTAACAACGGTTTTCAACCCAGTATTATTTGAGTAGTATTACATGAAAGTATTTCACTACTAATCCGGTTCTCTAAAAGTCATTTGTAATAAACTTCATATAAATCTCATTACCTCTGATTTAGGTTCCGCCTCATATGTACCTCTATTATCAATAGACAGTGGATGCGATATGACTTAAGGAAAAGTGAAGTTTCGTATCAGAGTACTGTATATGGCACGTGCCGCGCCGTCCGTCTTTTGTGTACCTGGCGAGTAAAGCAGCGTACATAACGAAGGAACCCCGATCAGTTCATAGTAACATTGCAACGTAATGTGTGGAGTTGTGTTATCCTGCTCAAGTATTTAGTACGCGTTGAATAGTAATAATATAATATAAATAATAATAATAATAATAATAATAATAATTATTATTATTATTATTATTATTATCATCAATAATGGTCTTTTTTATAATTTGTTTGTCTCATTTATTTTGACCTGCTGTTCACATTTTATTATGTTTTTTTTTCCTTTCTTTCTGTATGTTATATATTATGTCTGATTTCTGCTTACTTGTTGTTTACATTACATTATTATTATTTTATTCAGTTTTGTGTGTAAAATTGTAATGTACATTGTAAATTTGTAGTGTTTTTTGTAACGCAGTTTACTTCTGGTTGAGTGTTAGAGAAGGTCGTATGGCCTTAACTCTGCCAGGTTAAATAAATCATCATTATCATTATCATTATTATTATTATTATTATTATTATTATTATTATTATTATTATTAGTGTTGCGCTGATCCATTCATAATGGCAAAACGTTAAATTCGCTCAGAGACACGAAATGCAATTAAAAAGTATTAGAGTGACATTTTATGTATTAACGAAGACAATATCGTGCGTAATGTAGCCTATGTAAAATTAAAATAAAAACCAGAACAACTCAGGTTATAGAGAAACATTGCAACAGTACATCGCACAAGAAATGCGTTGAAATGAAATCTGAGGAACCATCTACATCATCATCATCATCATCATCATTACCATCATCATAATCATCATCATCATTTAGTTGTGCGGGTCTAACGACACGTGCAACATGATGCTCAGTACAAATATTCCTCTAAAGAAATTGAGTGATCCCCATTTTAGAGGTTTTCTTCAGAAATTCTCTCCATACAAAAACTGTTTAAGCGATAGGCGAAGACGATTCAGCTTCGAAAACTTACGAGAATATATCGTCGTTTACTGCAACGCTGGTAATTGCATCAATGATGACGAGGACTGAACTTGCAAGGTATGTACTACAGTACGTTATTTTTCTTTTCCTTCTGACTGTACGGAGATACAGAAACATGTTGACGTCATCTGTTTACGTTTAAAACCTGTTGAGCCAATGGTTTGAATGAAAAAAAATTAACATATAGTAGGCCTAAATGTTCACCTACATTAAACGATAAGTCATCCCGCATCTACTGTCTAATTATCAGGCAGTACATCTCACTTGACGATATGTGTCAGATAAAGAACAATTGTTTATATAATTTACATCTGAAGTTTGATTAATGTAATTTGTTACTAGTGTGATGTAGTTTATGCTGTGGGTAATTTTATGATTTATGGTGGCTGTACTGTTTACTTTATTTTTCCCGAACGTACCCTGATCTTCTCCTCCGCTGATTGGAGGAACGACACTTATCGCCGGTCTCGGCTTGGAGACCGAGCGAATGTTCAGTTGGTGAGAGAATTCGAAGCAGTTACGACTTCAAGAGAGAAACGGGCAGTCTCCCGTCTCTGCTGAGATAGTCAACTCATCGTATTACGTGGTTCCAGTGGTCAAGGTGACCCCGCTGATTTGGATAGCTGGGACTATCGTCTGTGTGGTATATTTCACCAGTGGAACATCGTTTGGATATCATCGCTTTGCAGACTAATGGATGGTCTGGTTCATTCTCAGCATTCCTAATTTTCATATTCTATACTACGAGGGATCATCGACGTCCATAAGCCTACAGGGAAGTTCTCTGGGACCGTTACGCCATTAACGTATATAACGGCTTACTTGGTTACCGTGTGCTTCCATGCATTTGAACTTTAATTCAGTTAAAGGTTGGAGATTACAACTTTATATGTCTTATTTGAGCCGAGTCTATTCAGACTGTATTTTCTATGAGTGTTCAGTTTACTCTGTTATACATCGCTTTTCTTACATTCATTTTCATGGTAGACATTAATTTTCTCTCTTTCATTATCTCACTATTTTATATTGTTATTAGATCTATAATTATTTGTTTTTGTAGTTTTACTTTAATTTATCTCTCTCAGTTTGTTAGTATTAAATTGTTATAATTATTATGGTACTTATATTATTTGTGAAAGGCGACCGAAAATACCTAAAGTTACGATCATTTCCCCTTTCCTGGGTTTTACTCAGGCACGCTGATACAACACTAGCCAACGATGTATGTAATGGAGGGGGAAAGGAACTGGCCAATCTATCCCATTATTTCCTGACTTAGTTGCCTCACGAGTGATGTCTTACTGGTGTCAATTATGAGGTTCAAATCTGTCTTCGGACAACAATATAAAGTTCATGAGAAAGTAAAGAACTTAACCTCTTCTCTCTGCTAAGTTCCAAACCAGCACTGTCATCAGTCAACTGTCAAATTACCTCACGTGGACTAGCTTACAGAGTGAGATATTGCTGGGCTTTCCTGCGCATGTGGGAGGGCTTCGCCCTCTGAGCGAGCTATTCTTATTCTCGTAAACCTACAGGAGAACAAGATGCCGTCAGATCATAAGAGAGATAGCACGTACGTCACAATAGATTTCAACCGTCCAATGTATTGAATATCACTGTATAAATTAATTAATATATTTATTTAACTCCATAGCGCTACGGACACACAAGGGGCTAGGGTCGAGCGCACACCTGCCATATAGTAGTCCTAATAAACTGCGTTACTACCAGACATATGGGTAGAGATACAGTTTATGTTTATGTGATTACATACAGGACTCTGGAGATATTCATTCAAAATAAGGTAGGTCATGATATGTCTATGGTTACAATGAATTTGTTTTTATCTTTATTGTAAAAATTGATACAAGATTCAGCTTGGAGTAAAGACGAAAGACTGAGTCATGGATGGAGGTGCTTCAGTTTTCCACAGTAGTTCGCAAAACATATGAAGCCTACTTCAACAGTGATCCACCATTTACATGAACTATTTAACGCATTTATAACAAGTTCTTCGAAACTGATTCAGTTGCTGACAATTACAAAGCGAGAAACATAGTCGCTGTACGAGAGACTTTCTTACATAGTCCATGAAAATCAACAAGAAGATCTAGTGCAGAATCTGATCTCTCCTAGTCAGCTATATGTAAAATTTTGGATGGTGCTCCACCGCATTCGGGATGTCAGAACGTATCTTAATGAAATATTTCAACGAAGAAGACTTGGTAGAGGAGGATCAATGCAATGGCCACCACATTCGCCGGATCTTACTCTTGCGATTTTTGACTGTAGGGTATGCTGAAAAATCGTGTGTATTCAACAACGTAATGTTGATCTACGCGAGAGAATAACTGACGTAATTGTACAAATTCCGCAATAAATGTGCATCCAAGCTGTGCATACTACTTGGGGAAGGTTCTTTATACGTGTCGAACACGATGGTGAACAAGTGGGGCAATTTTTAAGTTAGTGTACTTATATAAGTGTAACAGGCAAGAAGGGCAATAAAGATGCTTGAATGGGGTACTGTGGAGTAGATCCATTTCCAAATAAATGAAGAAAAGAATTCTACAAACTATAGTTGAATCTATACTAACATACGGGGCAGAGGGATGGGCACTTGTTGAACGTCAGAAGTGTAAGATACAAGCGACGGAGATGGAGGAAATAAGAAGAGCTGCTAGAGTATCCAGATTGGAAAGGAGAAGGAATGAGGATGTGAGAAAAATGGAGATGGAAGAGTCGGTAATTGAAAAATCGAGAAGCGAACCCTTCAATGGTATGGCCACGTAAAAAGGATGAAAGAAGGAAGATGGCCAAAGATTATTCTGGAATGGTCACCTCGGGGAAGGAGGAAGCGTGCGAGACCAAGAAAAACATGGAAAGCCGGTGTCATACAAATGATGAAGGACCGACATATGCAGGAGGAGGATTGGCGGGATCGAGAAGGATGGCGGAAGGGAATTCAGGGCAACCGCTGAAGAGTGGAAGAGCCCACAAAAGAAAAAGAAGTATATAAGTGTGAATCTATAACCATACAAGCGTTAAAAGTTTTAGAGGCACACTGTATAGCCTACTTCCAGGCACATTCTTTCTCATCATTATTTCCTGCGTAAAAATATTTCTCTCTTGTTATAATTTATTTACACGAGGTGTTAATTTTAAATACGTATTATTTGTTGCCTTCCTCTGATAATTTTCAGGTAATAATCACATTTACAACAAAGTTAATCAAAGGCCAAGCTTTCGTGTATATATTTCTTATTCTAAAGTGTGGTTCCAACTTTGACTGTTCAACGATTTTCTCAACCCCGCTGCAGACTCAGTTTTCAATTCCCCTCCTCCCGAATACCTATCCATTACTACTTTATACTGGCCACCGCCCTACTTTCCCAGTAACTTCTGAATTTATATTTCTAAATTAAGTAATAAATTTCCAAAATACAATTACATGTATTTTATTTTGAAATACAATGTTATACTTCGGTACTTTCATAATTATACTACACGTGTATAGTATATTTAAAAGAAATCGTCTAACTTTAAACCTGTAATTTCATTAAGGGTGACTTTATTTAAGCTAAGAGAATGCGTTGTAGTGTCATATTTAGGCATAACGCTGCAAGGCCGTAAGGTCGCGGGTTTGATTCCCGATCGGGTCATGAATATTCTCCATTGATCTAATAATTCCGGCTACATTACGGCCCTGAGGTTTACTTAGCCTCTAACACAAATGAGTACCAGGAGCATTTCCTTGGGGGTAAAGACAGTGGGCACATAGGACTGACATCCCTACTACCATTAATGCTGGTGTCTGTCAAGGTGGGAGTCCTAACTGCCCGTCATCCTCTCGGCCGATTTCGCCTTTATTTTAAGCCTAACTATAGTATTTAAGTTAAAATGTGACAGGTTTATTCTTTTTTTATTAGTAAGCAGGATTTTCACAGTCCGCTTTCGTCATGTGGTCTACATGATAGTTGTCAAGAATTTCTTGGACAGCCACTCATCATTGTCACAAATTTTATCTACATTAAAAATAAAAACCATGTCTCTCCTACACATTTTGACTTGAAAACGTTCTATTTCCCAGTTTTCTAACTAGACTTTAGAACGAATAAGAATTTTTAATACCTAGAAAATATCTGTAAATCATCTTTGTATTTACCGGACAAAGTTGGTGAGTGCATGAGAAACACCACTCACTGCTGTATGAAGATATGTACAGGTACAGCTTGTCCAAGTTAAGTCTGCGAGTGGGAATGTAGAGGCAAAACACAGTTGCCACATAGGTCACTTGACGCTCAGATTTCAACGTGTGCACATCGTTTAAAATTCACTACGGAGCGCACGCATTTGTTGTCCTTGTCTTCAGATAAAGGCAACAGTTACGCTGTCTCCCAGCCTCCCCCCTCATGCAACTTTCTCTCCTACGCCCAAGCTTGTCAATCAGAACGCCAAACCTCACTGTCAAGCAGAAGTAGAAGTACAGTCTATTTCAAAGCGTCTTAAATTGTTACCGCTCTATGAACTGAAGCGTAGTAGGAAAACTTTGCTGTCATATGAGACTGTACTGGTCTCCTCTCGTTACCGCCTCCTTTCACTACAGAACTGCCTCCAACTTCCCCTCTCGGCTCGCAGACTTAACTTGGTCGAGCTGTATTTAACTCATCGTTTCGATGCCGGAACATAAGTACCCTCTAGCGGGGGTTTCAGTACCTACAAGGAATTTAGTTACACTTATTTGCCGACGGGGGCAGAGGGACAAGTGATATGCTCATCAACTCAAACACCACCTTGTATGCAACAAGAGTATTACTAGGACGCGTGTGAGGAGAAACTTGGTGCTTTAATTTAGACTTGGAGATCTTTAAGTTCCGGAAAACTTAGACATAGGACATATGGCTTAAAATTCAGTAAATCGAAAAAACATCCATTCCAGTCACACGATTACCTCATTATGAGTATCAGATCCAGAAGGAAACTTAATGCCCTTTCAAAGGAAATGCGCAAGTTCAATAGTTTTATGTTTATTCTGTGTATCTCACAGTAATTAGGACTTTACCTTAGCGAACTTACACAGCGGGAGATGCATAAGGGAAACTCATAACACAGCTGCGGGAGTAAATAAGGCTTACTGTAATTGACTACGAGTACTGATACTTCCAAACAATTTTAATACTAAATACGTGCAGAGAATCAGAATAATCAAGCAAGACGCTCTGATCAGTTAGACAGACATGCAAGAAATAACTAGAGAAAGAACAGGTAAGATTTCGAGAGTTACTTTCAGGTTTGAAAAATTTGTGAACTGTATCTCGGCTTTTAAGTCTCCCCGAATCATAAAGTAGATTGCAGAATTAATTTCACCAGACGGGACTCAACATTTAAACATTTTCCCTGCGTAACAATGCAGTGCTTCGTTGATGCCAGTTCCCTGCCAAACCAATTACCTATTTAACTACATCCATAATTATTACAATCGCAACTGTGATTTATGTACTGAGCACCGCTCTTCATGTCGAACGAGATGACTGCGCATGATTGCGAAGACGAGCGATGCACGTGTGAATGTGGTAATTACACGAAAACAATGCATTAGAGTTGTCCATTAGAAGAGACCTCTTGCTGCTAAATTATTACGTCTATTAGCACTACAATCATCCCATAAAGTTACAGGTGCATTGGATGAGTTATTTTATGCTTCTGAAGGTTAACAGCTTCGTGTGACCGCCATATGTTTTCGTTGTTACATTTCTAAGAGGCAAGTTAATGTCAATCTTAGAAGCAAAAGAGTGAGTAGTAATACGCTTACTAATAGGTGTCGCGATAGTAGTGGTGGTGAAAAAAAAATAGTTAATTAATTCATTCATTCATTCATTCATTCATTCATTCATTCATTCATTCATTCATTCATAATTTTCTACCAAACATTCTCCATTCTCACTTATTTCCCACCGTTCTCTTTGCTTCTGCATACGATCCATATAACTTAATGTTGTCCATCATCTGATATCTTCTTCTGCCCCGAAAATTTTTTCAGTTTTACATTCCTTGCAGTGCATCTTCAGAAGGCAGTTTCTTCTCAACCAGTGGCCTTATCCATTCCCTCCCACCGAACATCCTCATATTCATCTTCTTTCATTGTTGCTGTTCCTCGGATTGGAATTCCCTACCGAGTGATGTCAGGGACTGTCAGACATCAAACCAATTTAAGAATAGGCTAACGAAATATTTTTCTAACAATTCTTGTTAACAATAATAGCTGTTTCAGGTTTCTCAATGTTTAATGGTTATATATCACAGATAAATATCTAAATTATCTCATTATTACTATTATTATTATTATTATTATTACTATTATTATTATTACTATTATTATTATTATTATAACTATTTCTTACCAATGTTTATTATTGTCACACTAACATTACTGATCCAACTTTCATTATTTACTTTCACGTTGTTTTATGTTCTAGATATTAATGTAATAATTATGTAAGCAATTGTATTCAATTAGAATTAGAGTCTGGCTGGGCGGGAGAGAAGGTCTACTGACCTTAGCTCTGCCAGATTAAATAAATAAATATATTATTATTATTATTATTATTATTATTATTATTAGCCAATTTCTTTTTCTCTTCCTGATCAGTTTCAGCATTATTCTTTCTTCACCCATTCTTTCTAGCACAGCTTCATTTCTTATTTTGTCTGTCCATTTCATATGCTCCACTCTTCTCCATACCAACATTTAAAATGCTTCTAGTCTTTACTATGATTGCTGTTTTTGTGAGGAAAAATAAATGCGTTAGCTTCTCGTTGCTTTCCGCACACTACTCTCTCTTTCGCATCAAGCTCTCAGGGGGGCCCAGTGCGGAGATGAGGAGAGTGGACTTGACTAATTGTCTCTACGGACTTCACCGTAATTCACTCCAAGAGTAAATATCAGTTCTATCAGGGACTCGATCAGGGACCGGGAAATCCTGAACGCTGGGAGATCCCTAATTATAAAAATAGTCATCCATCTCTGTTTAGAAGTTTATTCTTAATTAATTTGTCTCTGATTCGTCTTGCATTATTAATCTTGCTGATTTTGACTTGGATTTATAATCTTTGCCCCCGCCGTGGCGTCGTGGTCTAAGGCTTCATATCTAGGACTCGCGTTACGGAATACGCGCTGATTTGAATCTCCATGAGGAAAGAAATTTTCTCACGAAATTTCCCCCAATGTAGGGGACCGGTGCCCACCCAGCATCATGATGAATTTGGGGAGCTACGTTAGAGAGCGAAATCCGGTTACGACAACCAGCTATAACGGCTGGGGGTGATCATCGTGCCATCCACACGATACCTCCGTTCTGGTTGGATCGCCATTCATCTTTTCCGAAGCATGTGGCCCCGACATGCAGGGTATAAAATCCATTTATAAATCTTGTTCTATCCTCTCCATTTGTGTCCAGGTGTTTTCCTCTCTCTACAGACCAGTTCATTACTTTCTATGGCCAATATTATTTCTCCTCCATGCTCAACACAAGCTATATGTCTTCTGAAGTTTGTTTTCAATTCTCTCGATGGTATCTTGCTGTACCTGCATACGCTAACGAATAATTTAATTTGAATTTTCAATAATCTGTATACTTTGTAACAGACGATACCAATAAATCTACAAACCCTTTGTCAGGCCAGGAAGAGATTTGTAAAGGGGATGAGTGAGCTTTCCTCAACTACTTATACATTGCTTATCCCAGCTCAGAATGATAATTTCCTTCTGGCTACAACTTCTCAGAAGCAAATTTGCGAATATTCCAACTTTCATATATAATTAATTTATTGCTATATCTAATTGAGTGATAATTGTTAGTAATACTACAAATCGACAGCCAAATTCAAAAAGGAAACAACAAAAATTTAAAGTTTTGAGAAACCTGCATTTTAAAGATTTTATATTGCTGTGAAAAATCAAAGAATCGTTGATATTATTCTAAATACTGTCAATAGTGTTTTATATATACTATAAGTTTCAAATTAGAGTATGTTAATTGGATTTTTCACAGCAACATGAAGCTTTGAAATTCAGTTTCCTCAAAACTTTAAATTTTCAGTTGTTTCACTTCTGAACTGAAACGTCGAAATATTCAGTCTTCACGTTCCTGCTATTGATTTCTGCAATATAGAAAGATATTACTACATACTGATAATAGATGCATTGTATTTCGAGCAATATAATTCATTAAAATGCTTTATACTTTTTCTTAAAATATATCAGTGGTTAACTGTCAAGTCACCATATTTTTGTACTCAAATATTCATTAATGTGACATAAGGATTTCAAATACGGATTTTCAATACAAAACAGACAAAGGGAGAGCAAGTCTCTTCCCCCCCCTCTTCAAAATTAACAATTAACACACTGAGTGAGATTTTTAAATAAATATTTAAATATAATATAAATATAATAATAATAATAATAATAATAATAATAATAACAATAATAATAATAAAATATATAAATTTTAAAAATATATAAATATTTAAAATTTTAAGTGTAAAATTTTGGATGCTGATGAAAGAAAGTGGGGGATGGAGAAAGAACCATCCTCCATTCAAAGAAAATTTCGTTAAGTAGCCACACACTTAAGGCAATGCGTAATTTTGTCAAGAATTTAAAATTGAAATGGCGGAAGAAAAAAAATAGTACGAGAAACAATCCACAAATGAAGGGTTCAGAGCCATAGTGGGCCAAGCGCCATTTATTAAAAACGGAGAAAGCAAGGGTTGAAGTTAAGTGAATACCATAGTTTAAAGGAGATTGACATATCATTTAGTTTTAATGTGTATACTTTATATTATTTACTATATATTTCCATTGGATTAGGGTAATAACTTCATTTTAACCCTTGTTTTCTACGGTTTTAGTAAATGGCGCTTGGCCCACTATGATTCTAAACCCTTCAAATACAATCTTTAGTAAAAAAAAATAAATCCTTCAAAATATTTTACATAATTGATGTTAGATGTTGAAAATCTCGCAGGAAGGATGTTTCTATTGAAAATTTCCAATACATATCTGCATAATTTTTAAACACATTTGCATAATTTTAAGTTACATCTCAACCGCATTCTTCATTTATATGACTACATTTTTCATTACAATAACAGTACATTTTTTATGCTCATAATTCAGGTCAGTTCGCTACTCACTTACATAACCATAACATGACCTACTTTTGAATAATTTCAAGTTAGAAATATGGTCGAGCATAAAAAGTCGTATGAAACTTCCTATAATGCTAATTAAGATGCTCGTATGAAAATTATGAAACTTGCTTGCGCTCTTTCATAAACAAACATACTTGCGTCTTAATTACTACCATTATAGGCTCGTTGCATAATGTACTATTATTTGCTTAATCCAATATACACAGTGAGCAGGTGGTAAGTATTAAAAAGGTCATAATCTCAGAATATTTTCATTACGGTGTTACAGCCACTTCGAGTTATTTCGAATGATAATTTATTTTTCTGAACACAGCACGAAATTAATCTGATATGGAGATCCCAATGGACACAACAGACATCACGGCGATGATCTCACCCCACAGGTTTGAAGCATAACATAGGTTACAATAGCTGCAGAGGAAATCTCTTAAGTCTCCTGGGATATCAGACTTAACCCCAGTGGAATTTAACCGTTTGGGGTTATGTACAAATCTCCTGTATCAGGTCAAGATCAAATAATTACCTTACACATCTGAAAGCCCGAACAAGAGACTCGGTTGTCATGACAACCCACAACATGCGTCATGTCACGCAGACAGAGGTCGACATTCGTGTGCATGGATGCCGTGCCACTAGGAAACTCTATTCAGAAAAATATTCATGCGTTTTACCAAGTTATAGTAAAAATCTTAAGTTAAGTATAAAATGTAAATATATAATATGTAATGTATAGGCTATATTGTATTGTGTTGTATTTGATACTTATTTATAATAAATTAAGTACATAAAACATACAGGGTGATTCACGAGGATTTACCGTCCCTTACGGAGTTTATTTCCGAAGACATTCTGAGCAAAAAATGTCATATAAACATTTGCCCTAATCTCAATGTTTCCAGAATTACACTAATTTCCAATTGTTTGTAAAATACCATTATTCTTGACTTTTACGGGTAAAAGAATATTACAGATAAAGAATGAACTATTCAGGAGTATCATTTATTTAATTTTCTAGTACATTGAAGCTAAAAATGTGTCGTGAATTCCATAGTTGCTTCGTACAGAATTTTTCTTTTCGACTTTTTACTACAATATTACATTTCCTTACTTATTTATCACAACAATTGATACAAATCGTGCTACTCTTGTAAATCCTTCAAGACTGTACATTAGGATGCATAATTAAACTGTAAAGAATAAAGTTCCTAAAGTCATATGATTTGTAACAATTTTTTTGATAAGTGCGTAAGAATGATGACATTTTTAGTTAAAAATTGAAAAACAAAATCTGTACAAAGCAATTGATAACACATTTTTAACTTCAGAACACTAGCCAATTAAAGAAATGATACTTCTGAATATTTCATTTTCTATAATTGTAATATTCTTTTATTCTTAAAATAAAAAAATGGTATTTTACAAACAACTTAAAATTAGTGTAATTCTGAAAATATTGAGGTTAGGACAAGTGTTTATACGACATTTTTTGCTCAGAATGTCTTCGGAGATAAGCTCCGTAAGTGACAGTAAATCCTCGTTAATCACCCTGTATAAAAAATCAGGAACATCCATAAACGACTGGTTGGCAAGTTGGTATAGCGCTGGCCTTCTATGCCCGAGGTTGCGGGTTCGATCCCGGGCCAGGTCGATGGCATTTAAGTGTGCTTAAATGCGACAGGCTCATGTCAGTAGATTTACTGGCATGTAAAAGAACTCCTGCGGGACAAAATTCCGGCACATTCGGCGACGCTGATATAACCTCTGCAGTTGCGAGCGTCGTTAAATAAAACATAACATCCATAAACGAAGCTCATGTTTGGGCGTACTTCCATCTAATACAAAAAATGCGATAACTATATGTATACATATGTAATTAATTAATCAACCAATAATTAAATACGATTATTTTTGACACTGTATTTGCGAGAACCCTCATTTTTACCACATGATCAATGCAGAACCAGCAGTCAATCAGGAACAAGGAGGGACGTTACTTGGGACTGTTTGGATAATCATTAACATTTTTCCGAAAAAGAAATAGAAAGAAAGTGAGTGCGGTTGGAAAATTTATTTATTACCAATGAACAACGAAATATTTCGATAGAACTTTCCTAAACTTAATATTCGGAATAATTAAGAGTTTTAATTCCGTAAGTGCGAGAGTTAGAGTTGTTTAACCAACAAATAATGTTCAGATTTTAACACTTGTATTATCTTTATTTCGTGCATTTGGTTTCAATAAACGATTTCCAGATGGATGTTAGGTAACCTTTCTGTTAGATCTCGCTATGACAGTTGGAACCTTTGCGAAAATTGGGAATTGTATTGTATTTATTAACATTCCATGGTATTCATACATTGCTTTACAGTTAGAATATGGAACAAGTCAAAAAACTTAATCCTATTAGGCCTATAAAGTCTTAATTTATATTCACAGTCTAGATGAAATATATACAGACGAGATTTACAATATAGTCTACTACTACAACACAAAGTTTTAGTATTAATTTCACGAAGCGTTATTGAATGTCATGAATTCACCTACAGAATAGAAGGCGTCAGAAATTAGGTACTCCTTTAATTTGGCCCTAAATAATCTTATGTTTTGAGTTTAATTTTTTATATTGATAGAGAGGCTATTAAAAATTTTTACTGCCATATAACGCACTCCTTTTTGATAGCACGATAGACTTGCCGATGGAGTATGAAAGTCATTTTTGACGTGTATTTATGCTATGAACTGTTGAATTATTTACAAAGTTTTCACGATTACATACGAGGAAGATTATTAACGAAAAGATATGCCATGGGCATTATTTGTAGTGTGTAGTGTGCATCAAGAAGACCGTGCTAGAACCAAGCTTTTCTGAACGTGTTTCATCTGTTTCACAAAGAGAAAACTAGTGCATTATTAATACCTATTTGACAATTATTACTTGTTATTGTAAATTAATCGCGAAACTCGCGGATTGAAAATGGAGGATCCAATTTTATTAATCCTTTCCGCTCGAATGATCCATTTGAAATCACTAACATTTCTGTAATCTCTGACTCCTATGATTTTCCTGATGATTCCATTTGGTATCCTCAGAAGTAGTTTCGTTCTTTACCGATAGGGTTCAGCACCAGCTACTTCCTTGGCCAGCTGTTATTAGGAAGAGGATTACTTTGTTTTTTGTTTCTCCATGATGTCTCTATGACCTTGTACACCCATAAATTCAGGTCAGAAATCTTTGTAAGTGAAATTAGTAATCAAATATTGTACTTTGTAGATGATTCTACTCACGGTAGCTTCATAGACTATATTCCAACATTATCCCTCATTAGTGTTTATTCTAAACTCTTGCGAATTTTGTTTACTAATTTGCTGACAACTGTTTTGGAGAGCCTTTAGCTCTCTAATAAATTGTCATTACGCATATTTTCGAGATCACTTATTCTTAAACCTTTCTCATGACGACGCACATTTAAAAAGTCTAAATACAGTAATTCTTCACCTGACATAATTGAGGTTTTAACCATTCTTTTTTTTCAGATTTTAACAAAGAAAATTCTGATGTTATCTTAACAAATAGTTTACAATTTAGTGAACTTAACAATTGTTGATGAAATAGTAATGTTGATGAAACGAGCGTAGTTGTTTCTTCATCTATATTAAATAATTATAATTCTAACAAAGAAATGACGCTGACTAATTTATTTGATCTACGGCCGGTTCCTTCAAGTATTTTTAGAACATTTAATGATTGTTTAATTCTAAAGGGTTTGTTAAATGTATTTTTTATTCATGTCTTAAACACTAGATTACTTTAACAAATTGTTAACTATATGTTAACTTCAAATGTATAATTTCAGGCACTTAATTCATTTGACAAATAGTTAAATACGGCAGATGACATCACAGCTGTTCAAACAGAATGTGTATAAGTGATATTTCATGTGTGTCTGAAGTGAATGTTTAGTTTATGACTGGTAATATAACATTCAAAAGAGACTTTGGAATTTTTATTACATAAATATTAATGCTTCATTTTGTTTCACGTTTCTATTAATTATACATTTCATAAAACTGCTTCAATTGATTTAATGTGTGTTTGGTAACATTTGAAATATTATTAAATTCATTAAATAGACTTTTGCATATCTGTTCTTTCTGTCAGATATGTACACCATCAATCCTCTTTTCTTCTATTACATATTTATTTTCAGCTATTAAATTAACTATTTTTTTCACATTCTGAAAAATTTTATTGCTTCCTCAGTTCTTATTTTTTGTATTTTATATCCATAATGGCAAAGAAAGAACAATAACCAAACTTTATTAGTAGTATTATTATTATTATTATTATTTACTTACTTACTTATGGCTTTTAAGGTATCCGAAGGTTCATTACCGCCCTCACGTAAGCCCGCCATCTGTCCCTATCCTGAGCAAGATTAATCCAATCCCTACCATCATATCCCATCTCCCTCAAAAACATTTAATATTATCCTCCCATCTACGTCTCTGCCTCCCTATAGGTCTTATTCCCTCCGGACTCCCAACTAACACTCTATATGCATTTCTGGATTCGCCCATACGTGCTACATGCCCTGCCCATCTCAAACGTCTGGATTTAATGTTCCTAATTATGTCAGGTGAAGAATACAATGCGTTCAGTTCTGCATTGTGTAACTTTCTCCATTTTCCTGTAACTCCATCCCGCTTAGCCCCAAATATTTTCCTAAGAACCTTATTCTCAAACATCCTTAATCTCTGTTCCTCTCTCAAAGTTAGAGTCCAAGTTTTACAACCATACAGAACAACCGGTAATATAACTGTTTTATAAATTCTAACTTTCAGATTTTTTCACAGCAGACTAGATGGTAAAAGCTTCTCAACAGTATTATTATTATTATTATTATTATTATTATTATTATTATTATTATTTACCTATAATTTTCATTTGTGAACCTTTTGTTTACGGATCATGACCCACTATAACAAGTTGTGATTTTATGCATGTTTCATGACCTACGGTCTTACTAATAAACCGTGTATAGTTTTTATACGAGACTTATGCAGAGTGAGACAGAAAACGTTACTAATAAATCATGCATAAGCGATGGATGTATAAACAGTCTGTAACTATACAATGGGAATTCCTTTGCAGTAGTTATATACACGAACCCCTTGTTTAAGCGTTGTATATAAATAAAAAATGGCCGCCCCTCTAACAGCTGTTCGTATCGACTGTCATTTTATGATGATGGTTGCCTTGTAACCACAGAAGAACAAACCAAAGAGCACAGAATAATTAGAATATTATTGCTGTAGCTTGTACTCTTTGACTAAAATATAGTGTGGTAATCGATCAGAGCCAGTTGTACTATCGATACTTAACATGACACACTAGAGCGCTCTACCGGATGCAATAGAGAACCTCAGATATTCTATTACCTTTCGTAATGAAGTAATGACGAAACTACGACGTAGCTGTGTAACAGTTATACTGTTATACATGACATATGTCGTGATTATTAGTAAGGAATTTACACACGACTTATGAACGAGCTACTCATTGTATAAGTATAAGACAGTTAAACGTCTGTATATAGATTTTTATTAGTAAGACCGTTAATCTATAATTCAGAATGTAAACAATAAATTCAGGCAATCAGGAATTGCCTTACATTTTCAAAATCATTGCCAACTGCTGTTGAATAGTTAACATAGTGCTAATAAGTATTATAAATAAATGTTGGTTGATTTAAACAAAATTATATTAAAGATATGGTAAATACGTTCATAAATAGTTAAGAAATAAACATGCTGATATAATTTAACATTTTTTAAGCCACGTTAAACATTACTCGGAGAAACTGGCTACTAGAATATCATTTAACCAATGCTGGAGTAAACAAGTAACCTTTTTCCTTTCATTTGCACGTTTTATGCAGCTTATACATGTGCGGGCACAAAACCAGCAGGAGAAGTGCAACCTGAAAGCATGATACATCATCCTTAAGCCTTTACGTCTGGTTGACCTTATCTTTCACTTTAACGCACAGCTAAACAGTATTGGAGGGGGTGTGACCTCGTGTTACGTCGGTTCCCGTAGGGAAATGACCTATAAAGTTCTCTATTGAACTTATTCCGTATGCAAGACATCGCGCCGGGCAGCGTCACACATCCGTCGGCCTTGTCCACAGCGTACTGCTTGCTATATTTTTAATGTTGTTGCTAACTCTGGGAAACTTGCAGCTAGAGTTCTCACATCTCACTACGTCGGGGTTTTCCTATTTTTAGCCACGCCGTGTAATTTATGGACGCATGTTAGCTCAGATGGTAGAGCGATTGGTTACGGATTTCATGGTTTGAGTTGAATTATGTTACAAAAAAAATCACGCTATTCTTCTTACATTTCTGACAAGCATCTACTATATTTAGCTACTGTAGAGAAGTAAGCACAGATACTGTTTCCTACGAAATATCGGTTTGGAGCAAAATTTTAATTTGAATGTGTCGACTACAAATTAATCTAATTTTCATGGAGCGTCCTCAGGTTGCGGATCGAGGAGACGGCCTACAGATATGGAGGGTAGCTGTGAATATATTGAATAAGCAGTCGCGGACAGCCGATGAGGGATGGTCCTCCAGCTTGGGGGTTCGGCGAAGGGCTAACAACCCATCACCGTAAAAAACAGCTTGTTACGAAACCTTGAAATAAGCCTCGGAATGGGACTGATTCTCTGGCACGAACCTTTGGGGAGGCCGAGACGTAGATGGGAGGATAGCATTAAAATGGATTTCAGGGAGGTGGGATATGATGATAGAGACTGGATTGGTCTTGCTCAGGATAGGGACCTATGGCGGGCTTTTGTGAGGGCGGCAATGAACCTCCGGGTTCCTTAAAAGCCAGTAAGTAAGTAAGTAAGTAAGTAAGTAATTAAGTAAAGGCCATTAGATTATATTGATCTTGAGCCTACTTTCAGCGAAGTTCATTATCCCGTGACGATACGAGTTTCTGGTTTTTGATGCGAAGAATAATTTTTTTTAGCTGGTTATGTAACGACGCTGTATCAACTACTAGGTTATTTAGCGTCGATGAGATTGGTGATAGCGAGATGGTATTTGGTGAGATGAGGTCGAGGATTACCCATAGATTACCTGGCATTCACCTTACGGTTAGGGAAAACCTCGGAAAAAACCAACTACAGCTTTGGCAGGTTGACGGGGAACGACCCACTGTTTTGAGATGTCAGGGTTGCAGTTATAAACCAGTTTTTCCATCACATATAACAATTTTTCTGCTAAATCTATCATCAATGGGACTAGCGATAAGGTGAAACAGGTATCCATTCTGCGTTAGGTGTCAATTGATGAGGTACAGATCTACAAATTCTGTATGAGTACCTAAGGATGGCAGCATACTGCATCGGACATTCTGTCTCGGACAGGACGTTTTATCTCAGATCGTCCGATGCGACTATGATTATACGCATTCTTATGAGGCTGCAGCATACTGTATTGAATATTCGTCCGACGCAGTCACATCGAACGGTCCGAGACAAAGTCGTCCTGTCCGAGACAGAATGTTCGGTGCAATATGCTGCCGATCTAAGGGTCTTAATGTGATGGTGTATTGTATATTTTGACACACCAAGTTCATCTGACAACCTATGAATATGTTTCTGTGGATTTTATTGCAAAAAACTGCATGTATTTTCAATATTGTATATTATGTCCTCCAGGACGTTGTAAATTTTTACTACCTTATCTCCTTCTTCGTTATTCAAACGCTGTAACCATCGTTGTGCTACACGCTCACTAACGACATCTTCACCCTCGACTTAACATATTCTTCGAGCCGCGGCAGCAGCTTTATAGTCTTGTTTCTAGCAGTGCTTTAGAAGGACTCTAATTCCATATTTCAACACTTCCATGTTACATGTTTGTACTAAAAATTGACGACTGTCATGCTCAGAGTAGGCAATAATAACCATAACGTTCTGTAAATTGCATTGATCAACTAAAGAAAATCATTATGTCTTAGGAAACACCGAACTTATAAAACTGACATTACTTATGAAGTAACCTAATACATCTAGGTATGGAAACTGGACAAAGCCCAGCATATTACTTGAATTCCCGACACAAGTCATTATCAAAATATCTAAGGTCAAGAATTATTTCATTTGTTTTTCAGGTATTTATTCTATGGTTAAGCCTATTTTTGAAGAATGAGCAGAAACAACTGAAATACAAAATAAGTAAAAAGCATGGAACACTGCTCTTCGCTTTCCTATTTTTAATTTTATGAAGAAATTCTGTATACGAAAGTTACGTAGGATGAAAAAAGGAATATTTTTAACACATTTTCAAAAACTATGTTTTCATTCATTAAGAGTGTGCCAAGAAGTCTATCTTTTTAATAACATTTTGTAGTTTTCTTTTCTCTTTTGCATTCTTCAGGTATCAAAACATACAAAATCATACTCATTTTCCATTAATAAATGATTATTTTGTAAAAACTGGTTCCACTCATATAAATTGAGGGAAAGAAGACAGAGGACGGACACTGGAAAGTTTTCTTTTCTCAATCGTACTATCAGGGACTGGAATGCTTTACCTGCAGACTTACTAAAGGCTTTACCAACAACCAAAAATGTATTTAAAAATAGGCTTAAGGACTTTACTAATAGACGGTAATTATACACAGTATTTAAAGGGTGTAAATGATATTTTGTTATTGAAGTGTTGTACCAGTGAAGAATTATATTGTGTCAGTGAAGTGTGTCGTGTAAGTGAAACGTGTTCCTGTCAGTGAAGTTTATAGTTTATAGTGGCAGTGCAAATTATTTAAACAGTGAAATGTTTTTGAAGTGTTAGTGAAATCAGGATAGAATCGGTGAAATGTGTCGTAGTTCCAGTGCAGTGAGTGAGTTGACAGCGAAATGAGTGTAATGTTGAAAGGTACTTGTGCAGATATGAACATATCTGGGTTTTAGTTCGAACTTAGGTTTAAGGTACAAATTACATTTATTTCAAATGTTATTTTAAGTGATCGTGCTTCATTTAATTTAGGATATTCCCTGTTATTATTATTATTATTATTATTATTATTATTATTATTATTATTATTATTATAAATTATTGTTAGTATTAATTATTAGTGTTATTATTAATTGTATTTTTAATTAATAAGTTTATTATTGTCATTATTGAGTGTAATTAGTTACCACTGCCACCGGGTATATACCCATTGCAGTGTGAATAAATAAATACATACATACATACATACATACATACATACATACATACATACATACATACATACATACATACATACATACATACAAATTTACGATCCATATATATACACTATCTACCAAAAAGTAATTGGGCACTGTTTTTGCCCCTTTAGAACCTCGTGGTACCACCTCTTGTTGCTATAACAGCAGCCACCCTGTCAGGCATGCTCTCCACTAGTTTGGGTAGGATATCCACTGAAATATGTCGTCATTCTTCTTGCAACATGGCACTCAGTTGGACAATGGATGTTGGCCCCATGTTTCGGCGGCTACTATGCAGTAGTATGCAGACAATAATGCTCACCTGTTGGAGTGGCCTGCACAGAGTCCTGATCTCAATCCCATTGAGCACCTTTGGGACGAATTGGACAGGCGACTGAGGTCTCGAGAGATGCGGCCCGAGTGGATATCCTACAAATACTACTGGAGAGCATGCCTCACAGGGTGGCTGCTTGTATAGCAACAAGGTTGGTACCACGAGGTTCTAAAGTGGCAAAAACCGTGCCCAAATACCTTTTGGTAGATAGTGTATATATGCATAACAAAGAGAAATATTCCTTTGCTTAAATGTATGCCTATGCAAAATAAAGGATCTTTGAGTAATTCATAGTCAACGAAAAACTAATGCATAACGATAGGCCTAGTAGTACTTCATTTCCTAGAGAACGAAGAGAAATTCAGGAGTTTTTTTTTTTTCAAAATACTTGCCATGACAGTTTAGTTCCTAGGACGCAATATACGCACTGTTAAAGAATTAAAAAATATGTGATATCATGGTACTGTACTATGCATGCATACAGCATTTGATTACTACACTGAATCTACTCACATGTCTGGCAAGAACTGTGCTGAAGTACGTTGCTAGGATGAATATAAGCAGCGCCAAGTACCTGGAAATACAAAATAACTTGGTAAGAATATAGAAAGTAAAAACATGTAGGTGAAAAGAAGCTCATGCTTGTATATCTAAGTAAATCCGTGGCGTTACAGCCCTTTGAAGGGCCAAGATCGACCAGCCGGCTGCTGGCCTCACGTCCACATGCCGAAGCAGAGGTGGACGATCATCCAACCAGAATGGAGGTATCCCCCCCAGGCGTTATAGCTGGTTTGCGAAACCGGATTTTCGCTACGTATCGTAGCTCCCCAAGTGCATCACGATTCTGGGTGGGCACCGGTCCCATACACTGGCCGAAATTTCATGAGAAAATTTCTGCCCTCACGAGGACTCGAACCAACGCGCATCCGTAACGCGAGTCCTAAGCAGGATGCTTGTATATCTGAACAGATAAATTTAATATGTTCCTCAGCATTCTGATATACACAATAACTATCAAGTGCTTCCCAGAATCGACCTTGTGTAACTCATTCTGATTTGATTTCCTTGAGGGCAATTGATGTGGGATAAAGTTATCATGTCTGACTGTGAAACGAGCGGACCCGGGTTCAAATCCTAGTTGAGACAAAAGTTCACTGCCAATTGTAGTCAAATTGCTGATCGTTCCAACCAGTATGGGGGTATGGTGTGGTTAGCACAGTGATCCCCAGCCTTTACAGTTGGTTTTTGTAACGGATTTTGCTACCTATTGTAGCTCCCTAATTTCATCACGATGCTGGGTGGGCGAGCACTGATTCAATCGGCCTATATCAGTAGAAAATTCATTCCCCATGAGGACTCGAACCAGCGCCCATTCTGCAACGAGAGTCGAGGTATATTCCTTTACAATTAGTAGACAGCGAGGGACACTTATCTATAGGAGACACGAAATGTCTGTAATAGATAGCCAGATGCCGAATTTACGTTATTTAAAAACTGACATCCTTGGCCGACGAACCAAATCATGAACAGTAATGGTCCAACTTTTTATGTATGTATAGATCTCAACATATACTGTATATACCATGGTCAAATTATTTACAGGCCTAATATCTTCCATTTCTGTTCATAAGCTGCACAAAGCGAGACTAATATTGGCGAACCGTGAAATTTACCGTCCTCAGTCAACTATTACAACAATAATTGAATCGGTCATTGCAGAAAGGGGATAAGTCATGAAAAACGCGAAAATGAGTTAAGAGTGCCATTGCTTTCTCCAGACCTAGACACACATTTCCATACAGAAATGGGACAAATTTGCTCATTCTCAATGCAAAGCAGAGTACCATAAGCAGTGCAGTCATTGCAGAAAGGGGACAAGTCAGCGACTTACCTTCTTTCTGCACTGACTGACGACGTGACGCAACTGAGTGCCGCGGATCTAATAAGTTACGCGCCCATCAGCTGATAAGGAAAATGACAGATAAGCAAGAAGTAGTAAGTGACCCAGGGGAAGAAAACTGTGTTATTAGTGGTAAACGTAAACGCAAAGAAATTAACTACCGCAGAAATGTAAATAAGAAAAATAAACTGAAGGCATTGGAACGTCAATTCCATTGGGAACTCTGTAGCAGCCCGTACGACAGGAGAACATTGTGGGCAAGAAACTACTCTTTGTTTGTTTAGACGCAACTTTGGGTCATCAATTTTCAACATTCACAATTTCAAAGACCATACGGCGCACTTCTATTCCTATCATGAAGGTATAGGCCACAAATCTTAAAATGAAGTGTGGTCCTTCTGAACTATATTGAAAATAATGTCCCTTCTTCAGTCAAGGAATTGTATCTTTTCTCTGATAACTGTGGAGGGCAAAATAAATATCATACCTTAATTCGATTGTTGTTTGCACTGACCCAAATAGGGAGATTTAACAAAATCATTCATTATTTTCCACAACGAGGCCAATAATTTCTTCCCTGTGACCGCAACTTTGGTGTAGTGAAGCGCAAACTAAGTAAGACAGACAGGGTATATGTACCAGACCAATATAATACCTTGATCCACCAGGCAAACACAAACAACAGATTTTCTGTATAATCAGTTACTACTATGATATTTTGAATTTTAAATACTGGTGGCCAGAGTATTACAAGAAAACCACCTGCTCATTAGACACACTGAGGAAAAAAGGGAAAGATAATATGTTTTCTTCAGCACAATTCAGTGAATTTGTTTACTCTAAAGATTATTCAGAATGTGTGACTGCCAGTTTGTTCATTGGTAGTGAAATGAGGAAACACAGATTCTGTATGAAAAAACCAGGTTCTGGACGCATAGTAATGGCTACACAAAAGAACACATTGGGAAAATTCCCATTAAAACGAAAAAAAAAAAAATCTTGGAGACGTATCGAAAGTGAGGCAAAACATTCCATTGGAACACACTTTCTTTTACGAAGAGATCCTGAACCTTGTGACAAGGAATCTACAAATGACGTGGTTTCCAACGTCTGACAATACACTCTATAACAAATTGAAATAAATGATTTTGTGTAGTACTTTAGTATATTTTTATTGTGCTCTCCTATATGCAGTTTTTAAGTATTAGTTTGAAAGTAGAATTTTGATTTAAAACTGTGATATAAAATCACATATTGGTACATTTCTGTAGTAGGAATAATGATTAAAATGCAAAAATAATTATGTAAGTGGTGACAGTAATGTAGTAATTACACACAAAAACATCGTTATCATTGTAATTATTAACATTTAGTTTGTTTTCAAATATTACATTAGCCCAAAATTGTAAATTGTATATATTTTTCTTTTATATTTAACAATTCCTTGCAGAAAGGGGATAAGTCATGGTTCGATTAAACAACTTTAAACAAAAGTGTCTGAGATGTCACATGTGTAACATGATGTATTATACTTCACTATTCATAAACAAAGTAAGAAAAAATATTTATAATGATTACTCCAGTATTGGAAGAATAAAACAGTTTTTATTGATTATCTCAAAAGTAAGATTTTATGACTTAGCCCCTTTCTGCAATGACCGATTCAATTCTAGCTTGCCATTAACGTCACTTACTCGAACAATGTGAGACTCAACAGCATGCACTATAGGACATTTAGCGGTCTGTCAAGAACAGACCAAGAAATGGTTTTAAACTGTCGTATCCAATCGGCTCTAAGGCGTGAAGAAGAAGGCTTCATAAAAACAATATGATAGGTACCATCAAGCTGTTACATTATTACCAGATGGTGATGAAAACCGTATCAAACAATACTACAGGATTGAAGTTTTTATAGCGACTAGTACATTACAAAATGAAAAAAAAAAAAAAAGAAGAACGAATCAGATCTTTTCAGATCGCAGACTTAACAGACTAGATTTGAGATTTATTTCAGTGTCTTTCATTGTCTCAATAAAAAAAGTCTTATTCTATTGTTTGCATCATATGAAATCAAAGTACTCAATAATTGTAATTAAAATCAACGGCGTGAGACTAATTAAAATCTTGATGTACTGAAAAACATAATTAACTGTTTTACTTAACTCGAGTGTGCATAAAAAACCAAATTGTAAGTTCAGTTGCAGTTTTTAGTACTGTCGCGCGTTGCAGGTCACTACCTAATTAAACATTTTGAAAATTATCTATATATATAATTTGAACTGGTAATGGAAATTACGGGACAACGGCTGAACGGATTTCAATAAATGACCCCTCGCTTTAAAGCTTGGAACCCAAAGTTTTCAGAAAAATAGTAATTTTCAGTAAAATGTTAATTTTCCTACATAATTTTCATATTTTCCAAAATCCATTCTTCGTCAACTTTGAGAACTAATTGCATTTCAAAATAAAACAAAACACACAATACAATAAACAATAGGCTATTACACAAAGGCCATGACCTGCAGGATTGCTGACATATTTAGAGTTCAAATTAAATTGGTTATTAAAAACTTCAAGACTTACTAAAATAATTTACAGGTCTGATTCTGCGGTGTGTAATTTTCTGAGTACAGCTGTGTATTGGATATTAAAAACTACAGAACTTGAGGTGATCTGATGATATTACTGCCATTAGAAATTAATTATTATTATAGTTAATGCCGTAACGTTAATATATAAAATACAAAACTTGCGTAAGATAATAATGTTATTATTAAAAACAAATATTTTATAGTTATTAATCAAGTGGTTGGGTCTTTTTCATATATTTAATGGCGGGGTGGTGTAGATTCAGTATTGGCTCGAGAGAGCGCAAAAATTACAGTTCCTAAGGAAAGACGGTATTACTTACTGATAAAGTAAGAGGCCTAGAAAATTTTGTAGTATCCCGATCATTTCAGCAAAATCTCTTAGGAGGATAAAATGATTTTACCATCTACATTTCAAGCTCTACATGCAGCAGCTACACCAAGATGGTATGTCTATTGTTCGAAAGCATAGCAAACCTGACTTGCTGTAACGTTCACCTACAATCCACAATGACCTGAAATAGCTATTGCTTTACTCCCACATGAAAAACCCACTGATCGTCCTGACATTTTTACTTGCGTCTTCGCGTTGAAATTCAAAAACTGAAGGTGGATAGGTTCAAGAAATAGTATTTGACATAAAAAAATAACATTGAAAGGTAGTATGTTTCATTTTTATGGAAGCAAATAACTTTCAAAATGTCTGATATTTTTCATTGAAAATGAATCGAAAAATGTTTATTTGAACGTCTAACGAACTTAGTTTGCAGCGTTTGCTGCACAAGCCACTAGTATTATTTTAATTTATTTAACTACAATCCAATAACATCTAAGCTTACAGATTTCTCACCATCATATTCAAATTATTATGATATTCCGAAGTAGGCCTATATATGATATTTCCGTGCAGGAATTCTGCGTTATCATATGATGAAGGATAGATAGAACAAAGAGAAATTCTCTCTGCCACTGGGACTCGAACCCGGGTTTTCAGCTCTACGTGCTGACGCTTTATCCACTGAGCCACACCGGATTCCAGTTCCGATGCCGGATCCAATGCCAGATATCAAGTGACGCAACACGTTTTGCCTTCATTCATTTTTCATTGATTCAATTCCTGTAACTTCCATTGGAGCAAAGAGAGGAAGAGAACACTTTCATTAGATTCGGTTTTTGGCCAGATGTTTCATTTCTCACCAGGTTTTTCCCCACGAACTCTTTCTCTATGGCAGTTCTTCGCCATGAGTTTTTTGGTCGCTCTGTTACCCTTCTACCTTTTGGGTTCCAGTCTAGAGCCTCTCTCTCCACAGTTCCTTTACGTTTTCAAAGAGTGTGTCCAATTCATTTCCATTTGAGAGCTTGAATCTGTTTCCCAATATGTTATTTAGGGGTTAATGTCCACCATTTTCCATTTTATATGGTTTCTGGCCAAAGAATATGTTTTGAACCATAAAATTGAAACATTCTCTTTTGCTTATTGTAGCATTTCTTTTATACAGTAGAACCCCGATTATCCGTCACCCTATTAACCGATTGTTGGATTATCCGTCTGTCATTCTCTCCTTTGTCCTTACACATTATGATCTACTGTTCGAGTGACCTGTTTAATTTCTCTGCAAAACGTTTTTCAGAAGTGCCAAAAGAATACATATTGTGCTAAGTATCGAAAAGAGGAACTGTAGTTCATCTCACATCGGAATACGAAGTTGGAGTTACAACTGTGCGAGATTAAAAAAAAACAAGGATAAAGTGTATAAATTACTTAAAACTATAACATGAGACCTTTACTTTTCCTATCTTTCCATAGAAATCCACCATAGAAAGTTTCCATGACTCTTAGAAACCCGTCATTGACATTCATTCATTGTGTTCTGTCACTGAACCCTGCATTCTCCAGTCTTTCCTATTTTCTGCCTTCCTCTTAGTCTCAGCATATGATCCATGTATCTTAATGCCGTCTATTATTTGATAGGCTATCTTCTGCCCCGAAATCTTCTCTCGTTCACCATTCTTTCCAGTGAATCCTTCTGTAGGAAGTTTCTTCTCAGTCAGTGACCCAGCCAACGTTTTTTTCTCTTCCTGATCAGTTTCAGCATTATTCTTTCTTCACCCACTCTTTCCAACAGAGTTATTATACTTAAAACTTCTGATCCACCGCCTAATGTGTTAAAACACATGCCCACGGAGAAAATTACGAAACTGCATTATGCAACACTTAATTTTTTTAAGTCTTCTATGGTACGGATTATCCGATTTTTTCGATAACCGTTCAACCCACCCCCTTCATTATCACGGATAATAGAAGTTCTACTGTAATTTAAAAATAAATTAATAACTCTGTGATTCTACATAAGGTTCTGATAACATTTTCTGTGGTATAGTACTGCCAGAAATCTCTAACAATTAATGAAAACAAGGATTTCGGGTTTCCGTGTGAAATAAGACGAGTGCTCGTAAGAATATTTCGTAAGAAAAGCTGTTGGAATGAAGTGCAAAATATTACTTCTAGTTGACGCGTTTTTGTCTTATTGCTGGGGGGACATTGACCAACATGCACAGCAAGACAGAATATCGTGGAGCAAGGTCACAAGTTCGCACGTGTCAACATGTACTTAACTTAATATACAGCGTGTCCGTAAAGCCACAATGGGGTTTTAAATGATTTACAGGCTTCATAAAGTATGACCCGCGCTTTGAAATCAGTTTCATAGGTCAACCCAAACAAAAATACGGGTAGACTACCACATGAACATACTAGGTCCGAGAGTCAATATTTAAGGAGCAACAGCCGTTTGAATCCCAAGGATTTCGAAGTGGCTGAGCAGAATTAAAGGAAATCAAAAATAAACAGAAAAATATTAAGAAATGTATTATTAAACAGCAAAAAGCCTACCTCAGTTTGAAAGCAGATTTTCAAATATCCCTCCTTCCACTTCAACGCACTTGCCGCACGGATGTGAATCGGGCGCGTAGCATTTAGTAGTTCGGCAAGGCTAATGAGCGTAATAGAGTTTACAATATTGGGAAGTAATTGAAGGCCTCTATTTCCAAAGGGATTAAGCGTCAAAAACAAGTTTCTGAGGTATTGATAAAAGAGCTTTAACAAGAAAATGAAACGTTTCCTGACCCATGCTCGTATAAAATATTTTCATCCTCTACATGTCAGAATGTTTTCCTAAAATTTTAAGCTATCTTTTTGTTGCACTCTATATACATAGGAAAATATTTTTAAAATAGGCCAATATGGGTTTCGAAACGTGCAAACGTTTTTGGTGAACAAAACTAACTGCCGCTCTCGCTCGCTGTGTTCGTTGCATGTATCTTTCGAGTCTCGACTCGTCATTCTCGCGCGCTTCGAGTCTCGTTCATCATTCTTGAAATAGAATTTGGTCGGCGTGGAAAGACTTCGTAACTTTGAATAACATACATCATTGAAATAAATAACATTATAAATGTTAAAATGAGACAAAAAGACAAAACGGAACAGTATCTTAGTTATCAAAATGTTCTGGTTCTATTAGGCTATATGATATTACCTATGGTTATATAAATAGAAAAAAAATTCTCAAATAAATTTGCATTTCTAAGAAACATAAAACATAACGTTAATATAGTTTGTGCGAGATCGTGCGTATTTGCTTGGTTTCCGCACAAAACCAATTCGCGGAAAGTCTAAAATTCCACATTCAGTATTCCCAACCTAACACACAAAACAATTTCCCTCTTCTTACCGCTTAAGTGACATATTGATTTTACTCCTTTAGGCTTTTAACATATTATTTTAAGAGACGTTCAATATAGTAATAATTATAAATTGGAAACTTACCACTGCAATTTCACCTAAATTGCACTGTTAATTATTGTTTTTAAATATTTGCAAAAATTAAGTAAACTCTACAACTCCACTAAAGTTACTGCATTCGTGATGCAAGTAACATTAAGGAAGCCGTGAAAAAATCAGCAAGATTCCAGACTCATCACAGACTGGGGAAAAAAAAAAAAACAGACGTATATCACGGCCTGCTGGAGTATAGTAAACACAGAAAACATTTTAAAGCAACAATGTTGAAGATAGATATTTTTGTTTTGCAAATTTGCCGTCATTGAACAGAAACCAAGATGGAGATTTCATTGCAACTAATTAGAAATTCGTCTTTCAGGTATGTAATAAACGATCTTCTCACAAAATAATGTACGATACACGAGCGGTATGTTTTCTTTCAATTCTCGGAAATTAAAAAAGGTCAACTACGTTTCGCTTTTTCAAACTTTTCCTCGAACATGAAAACTTCAACATACCGCTCTTGTAACGCATATTACTATTACTTGAGATTGCACACTTGATCTCAAACATTTGAAAAGAAAATTCCTAGCCTTTTAATAAGGGCCTAGTAATTAAATAAAGACTGGGGAACGGATTATTATACACTGAAAGCAGAGATAATGTTTAAAATTGGCTACTTGATTGTTTATAGGCCTACATATATAACAGTTGCCAAAGTAGTCAAAAGTTCAGTCAGGTATAAACAACTGTTGCGATTTAAGGCTGCTTGACGTTCGGGACTTCGGGAGTGATCAATCTCGGAGTCTTGAAACACGCACAAGCAGTCTTTACGTTAACGACGCGACGTATAGAACATTGTCGTGCGGGTTTTCGGCTTTGCGGACGCCGTTAGTCTTGCTTTCTAGATCGTTGTTCATCTCTAGTGCATACGTTTTTGATGAAATTCGACAACGCCTGAAAAAAGATACAATATTCTTTTATGATATTTTTACGTAATTTTATGTAAAAGTTTCTAGAAGACAAGATAGCCATCACTTGTTAACTTATTGTTAAATTATGAATACAATAGAGTAAAATCAGGGGTCAGAGGTGAGGTGGTTTACCAGGACTCGCAATAGGTGGAGCACAACTTCTACAAGATGGACGATCAAAGTCTTCTCCCAGTCAAGAAAGGGAATTTCTCTCTCCATCGTTTCTCGAAGTCTACATACAGAGAATTCAACACCAGAGCAATTTTGGCATATACTTATTTCCTCATTGCGTGAAATATGGATTTAATTAATGAAATGAATTGCTGTCTAACAAAACTAGAACAATCTTTGAATTGTCGAAATGAGTAATACTGTTTAGGATTGAAGTTAATAGCGTACTATACAACAAATCATGTCTGTGAAGCTGTGCAGTCATGAATAGTTTAAAGAATATTCTTTATTTATATTAATATTTTAGGTTCTGAACAAAGTGAGCTATTCTGTTAATACTGTATTATTTACGTAATGTTAATATTATGCATGATTCCAAAATAGTAAACTCATCTGTTATTAAATAATTATGCAAACAGGAGTGTGTAACACGTTTATTTTTTCCCGGATTATTCTTCGTTTAAATGTTGACGTCTAGAGCTGCTGTGCATTCGGTTGCGTTACCATCCAAGTTCAACATCGGAATTACGATACGAACGTCCAATCTAATAGAAATGAAAAATTTTCTTGAAAACAATTATGGGTTTAATATTATGTGCCACATATGAGATACACTATTAGATTAAAAAAACAGTTGTTCACCCGATGATAGTAAGATGTACTGTATCACATTTCAGATTTGTTCCAATAGCGTCTTTTGACTCAGAACGAATATTTTCAGAACACAGATAGTTTTTTTTTCTGAACATAAAAGGAGCATTTCTTTTCATAAAATGAAAATGTTCACAGTTATTTGTTATAATGAGACTATAATCATAATTGAATACTTCGCATGTTATTTTTATATGTATGGGTAAATTATTTTAGTTTGGAAGTTACGAAGTTTAGAATTACAAATTATTAGTTTATTATTTTCTTGTTCTAAGGCTGTGGGCGACTGGAGAACATGTTTCGTTATCACTCGGTTGTACACGTTTGTCGTTCTGGTTCACTGGCATTGAGAGATGCGCTATTACTTTTCATTCAGTAGAGATATAGTCCAAGCTCACACAACTTAACAGTTTTGGTACCAACTTCCTAACTCTGCTTATAACTTATAAGACAACAGTCGTTCATGAATTGAATGAAACGGACAATGTATAGCCTATAGAGTTAAATTCTCTCTAGAGACGAAATGCAGCATGTCTAGAAATCTTTTCAAAAGTTGTGAATTTGCATTAGGGGACGGTCGGCAGTTCCAGCACTTATTATAAATTAACCTCAAAATTTATATCTGTAATGTATAACTCGCGAGATTTAATTACGGGAATCCGACGCTCTGAAACACCGATAAGCGAGCTGTTACTTGCCCATGTCACTTTTCGTAGGTTGTCGTACTAAGTGAAACCTGTTTCCAGGCGTACACCAGTTAGTAACAGACTTCGCATGGAGACTATTAAGCCTTGGTTTTTCTGAACCGACGCATGCGATGTGTGAGGCCCGCCTCGCACAAATCCGGACTACACGAGAGATAGTGAGTGTTTTCTATGGCTGCGAGGTGCGCAGACCTCTCATCTCGCAGTTATAGAAACCACTCACTATCTCTCGTGTAGTCCGGATTTGTGCGAGGCGGGCCTCGCACCTCGCATGTCGCATGCGTCGTTCAGAAAAACCAAGGCTTTAGCAATTAAAAGTGACACACAGTTATACGTTAGAGCAAAACAACTGGCACTTGTGCATTAGTAGGATACGCGATTATCTGCTTTCCAAAATTGTTCAGCGTTACAGATCTAACAGGCGGACGAACTGTGAAAGATCCAGAAGCAGATGGAGGGAAAGAAAACATTTGAGTTGCATGAGATTCGGCGCACCTCGCAGCCATAGAAACCTCTCACTATCTCTCGTGTAGTACGGATTTGTGCGAGACGGGCCTCGCACCTCGCACGTCGCATGCGTCGGTTCAGAAAAACCAAGGCTTTAGCAATTAAAAGTGACACACAGTTATACGTTAGAGCGAAACAACTGGCACTTGTGCATAGTGGGATACGCGATTATCTGCTTTCCAAAATTGTTCAGCGTTACAGATCTAACAGGTAGGCGATGAATTGTGAAAGATCCAGAAGCAGATGGAGGGAAAGAAAACATTTCAGTTGCATGAGACTCGGCGCACCTCGCAGCCATAGAAACCACTCACTATCTCTCGTGTAGTCCGGATTTGTGCGAGGCGGGCCTCGCACTTCGCACGTCTCATGCGTCGGTTCAGAAAAATCAAGGCTTTAGCAATTAAAAGTAACATACAGTTAGAGCAAAACAACTGGCACTTGTGCATTAGTAGGATACACGATTATCTGCTTTCCAAAATTGTTCAGCTTTACAGATCTAGCAGGTAGACGAAGAATTGTGAAAGATCCAGAAGCAGATGGAGGGAAAGAAAACATTTGAGTTGCATGAGACTCGGCGCACCTCGCAGCCATAGAAACCACTCACTATCTCTCGTGTAGTCCGGATTTGTGCGAGGCGGGTCTCGCACCTCGCACGTCTCATGCGTCGGTTCAGAAAAACCAAGTCTTTAGCAATTAAAAGTAACATACAGTTATACGTTAGAGCAAAACAACTGGCACTTGTGCATTAGTAGGGTACGCGATTATCTGCTTCCCAAAATTGTTCTGCGTTACAGATCTAACAGGCAGACTATGAATTGCGAAAGATCCAGAAGCAGATGGAGGGAAAGGAAACATGCATGGGACTCGAGTAAATGGTACTAAATCATGATGATGATGATGATGATGATGATTTATATATGACCGTTTAATAATACCAATTCTTCTTGCGAAAGCTTCAACCGTAAGAGAATTTGACAGACCAGACATTTCTCTTTAAAGTGATATATGCTTACAGAAAAATGCAAGTCATTCACGCGTTATAATGAAATGGCACTCATCACGGACAACCGTGACTCTGAGAGGAAAATAATTAATTTCACGGAGTGAAAGAGTTAAAATCCACTCGTGTTATAATATTACGAGAACTTTGGCGATAATTGATAATATTGCATTGTTCGCATAAGTTCAGATATTTTTTTATTTTTATTCGACGTAAGCGTAAGCCAGTAATAACTGACAAATTTAAGCATGTGGTGGTGATTATATTTCTTCAAGAAGCAGATAGACAATGGATGTTAAACGTAGTGGGCGGCTGAACGAGGATCAGTTAGTATGTGCTGCATTCTTACACGAGTTCACTTGCTCTCAGGTCGAAGGTTACAATCGTGCGTAATTTACAATATTACAACTTTCTCTTGTGTGCTTTACTTCTTTAAGAAACCAGATTCACACCTGAGAGGAATAAAATCAACTCCCACTCCTATAGGAATCCATGAGGAACATTTCTTTCGACGCACAAAGAAATAAACTCTGGAAATTATAGGCAGTATACGCACGCGGCGGTATGGAAAGAGAGACTTACTTGGATTCTCTGTTGAAAACAGCTTCTTGCTCTCAAGATGATATGTCTGTGTTATTTACTGTTCGTAAGCAGACGATGTAAAATATGATGGTTGAGAATGTCTTTCAACAGTTCATAACTCAGTCTTTCAATTAACAATTTAAAGCTAATATTAGTGCTAGAGGTTTGTGGTTTGTTTAAACAGTAAAAAGGTTTGTATATAATCACAAACTTGATAAGTATGTAATTATTGAGAGCAGTAGAAATTAAATATCTTCCTTCGATAATATAGAGGGCACCATGCCAGAAGAATGTATCAACAAAACCGTAACTTTACATTAGAGCTATTTAAATATACGCGTAGAAAAATAAATTTTTTCTTATCCTTATCGGCATAACAAGGTAGGCATTCTTTGATCCTTCCTTATGTCCATTGTAATTCTCAAACTTTTGTTTTCAACATAAATAATTTCTATTAACATATTTCAATAACCCTGCATTTACCTATTCTTGCAGAAATATTCGTTCTCGCACCGGGAATCAAACACAGGTCCTATCAACTTTGCGCGCTGAGCGCTCTTTCCACCTAAGCTACGCCGAGATCCGATTCACGGCGCCGAGTACAAGCTTCAACTTTTTCGGAGTAGCTAATTACAAATACTATAACTTCAAATTTTGTGTAAAAGAGTTCAATAAAATATTTACTTATTTACTTACTACTCATTTATTTATTTTCTTACTTACTTATTTACTTACATGCTTACTTTTTACTTATTTATTTACTTATTTATTCACTCACTTGGGTAGTCCTACTTACGCATTTACTTACGTATTTAGTTATTTATTTACTTATTTCTTTCTTTCTTATCTATTTATTTATTTAATTTCTTTATTTCTTTATTATTTCTTTATTATTTCTTTCTTTCTTTGTTAGGCCTATTTCTTTCTTTCTTTCTTTATTTATTATTTCTTTCTTTCTTTCTTTATTATTTCTTTCTTTCTTTCTTATAATTTATTTATTTATTTATACACACTTATTGTTGTAAATATTAGTCCTTTTACCTTATAATCCACTGACGTAACTTTTTGAATCACCCGGTATAATTTTATTATACTCCTGGCGTGATAATCACTTGAGAGGAACAGATCTGTAGTGATATGCCTGGCAGAGGCCAGCCGATCTGCATAGGCTGAATAAGGAAATTCCACGATAATTCATTCAAAATATGCCACAACCTATCTTTTATACCTTCCCTCATTGTCAATATCTGCAGCCGATGTTAAACATGTACTCTGAAGACATTATAAGACCAACATGATGATGGCAGTTCCACTCAGAATGTTCTCTTATTACCTTGGCACCTTCCTATAAATTCCAGGATAAGAAGAATTTGTAAGAGGCTGTGGCATCCTCTTTCCATACACTTTACACTTCATTATCATTTAAGAATCTAAATAACATACACAATTGATGGAAAGAGTATAGCCAGCCAAAAAACGTACCAGTCGTAGTTTATAATAACGTTCATTTCAGAAGGTATCAAATAGAAGGTTCAGTACTGCCCCAGGCGTGTGGGTTAAATTTAACAAGACTTGTTTAAAAATCCCTCCGAAATTATGTTCGTAACATCACATCTCTAAGCAATGTCCCAACATCTTCATTAAATCCACGTCTGTGATTAGTCACCTTCGGACTTGTTACTGCATACCAGCATGCGCTCTGCACGTAATATCCCATTGCCTTCCTTTCCTATTTACATAACTAACCTCCCACTGCTCATATGCTATCCAGGTGTAATGTATCTCACATAATAAATATGTAGACAGCTGTAATTTAAATGCTACTCAAGTCTTCTCTATACAACTTTTGATTCTGTACTTCAAATGATGGAAACGTAGAGTCCGTAAGAACCACGTATCGAGAACAACTAGGCCTATCAAGCTACCAAAGTCGAGATATTCCTGAAATTACAAATGATTCACACGCAAATGTTTTAACTTGGTACTGTATTCAGTCTCATGCCGTAAGAAGTTAAGGTTAGGCCTTGGTTTTTCTGAACTGACGCATGCGAGACAAACCCGGATCTACGTGAGAGATAGTGAGTGGTTTCTATAACTGTGAGATGCGAGGTCTGCGAACCACGCAGCCATAGAAACCACTCACTATCTCTCGTGTAGTCCGGATTTGTGCGAAGGCTCGCACCTCGCACGTCGCAAGCGTCGGTTCAGAAAAACCAAGGCCTAAGTTGTTCATAGACTATATTGGCGTGACGTCATGTTGGTGCGCGGCACAGGTAGGCCTACTATAAGGGAAAATTTGTATCTTGTTTGTTCTGCAGTTGACGTTCTATTATTGATTCTAAACTTGAACTTGGAGATTGTTGAAAATGCATTCTAGTGATAAATATTGATACTACGATTACCTATCCTACAATTGAATGAATTAATTTTTTATTTTATTCATTTAAATTTATTTATTCATTTTATTTTATTCATCTAAATTTATTTATTTATTTTATATCATTCATCTAAATTTATTTATTTATTTTATTTTATTCATGTAAATTTATTTATTTATTTCATTTTATTCATGTAAATTTATTTATTTATTTCATTTTATTCATGTAAATTTATTCATTTATTTCATTTTATTCCTGTAAATTTATTCATCTATTTCATTTTATTCATCTAAATTTATTTATTTATTTATTTTATTTTATTACTTTAAATTTATTTATTTATTTAATTCATTTAAATTAATTTATTTATTTTATTTAATTCATTTAAATTTATTTATTTATTTTATTTTATTCATTTAAATTTATTTATTTATTTTATTTTATTCATTTAAATTTATTTATTTATTTTACTTTATTCATTTAAATTCATTTATTCATTTTATTTTATTCATTTAAATTTATTTATTCATTTTATTTTATTCATTTAAATTTATTTATTCATTTTATTTTATTCATTTAAATTTATTTATTCATTTTATTTTATTAATTTAATTTTTTTATTCATTTTATTTTATTAATTTAAATTTATTTATACATTTTATTTTATGCATTTAAATTTTTTATTAATTTTATTTTATTCAGTTAAATTTTTTATTCATTTTATTTTATTATTTTAAATTTATTTATTCATTTAAATTTATTTATTCATTTATTTAAATTTATTTATTCGTTTATTCAGATTTATTTATTTATTCGTTTATTCAAATTTATTTATTCATCTATTTAAATTTATTTATTTATCCATTTATTTAAATTTATTCATTTATTAATTTATTTAAATTTATTCATTTATTAATTTATTTAAATTTATTCATTCATTCATTCACACATTTATTTATTTATTTTTACAGGTAGGCCTACTGGCAGGGTTAAGACTAGCCCCTGATACAGCCAGGTTCCATTTAGCGGACGAGTAGCTAATAAATCCTAAAGACCCGGAGTCCTAAACCCTTCCTGTATCAACATCGGAAACCCGTACTACCCTCACGACTTCAATCCAGAGTATTTGTACTATTGCAAATGACAGATGAAATTAGAGGGAAAGTATTGATGGAATAATAGAGGGGAAAGAGGAATATCCCAAGAAAAACCTCTGAAACGTCTGTTTTTCCGTGACAAATTTCATCACAATCTCACCGGAGCTTGGACCCGAGCCGTCTGCATGGAAGACCAGCCCTCTAATGTTCGAGCCACACACGCGACACCACAGATTTCAAACTTCGCACTGGAAGTGAGGCCAGAAGCCGCCATTTTTAAGTGCTAGCAACGTGGATTCGCTTCACAGATTTCTATTATTTACTACAGATCTATATCCTATGCGTGCACTATACACACAGCGTGAGTGTGAAGTTAGGCCTACTACAAAATTGCGCGGTCGTGTACCGTTTCTGGGTGCACAAACTACAGATTTCGTACCAACCTGGATCGTTGACTTCGCATTGGCAAATGAGGCCGGAAGTCGCCTGCTTTAAAGCAGGCAAGGACCTGTGTTGGTTGCAGATTCGTACAACAAAATAGGTCTAATGATTTGTTCTCTACCAACGCAAACTGACCTTATTCACTGTTGTTACTACGAATATAATAGAGGTTGTTCCAGAGTACGGAAATTTATAAATTATGGTTTTTTATTTAACGACGCTCACAACTGCCGAGGTTATATCAGCGTCGCCGGTGTGCCGGAATTTTGTCCCGCAGAAGTTCTCTCACATGCCAGTAAACCTACTGACATGTGCCTGTCGCGTTTAAGCACCCTTAGATGCCATCGACCTAGGTTGGGATCGAACCCGCAATGTCGGGCATAGAAAACCAGCACTCTACAGGCTGCTTCGCCCAGGCCGACTCCAGAGTACTGAAATGATTTAGGATTATTAATAGATTGAGGTAGGCCTATAAACTCTGCATTTTTTTTCCTCATTGTGGAAGCTTGTAAAAATTTGGAGATATTTCGCAACATTTTCTTCTGAACACTGTTCATTCCCTAGAAGAGAGACTGGTAATGTTAGAGGAGAGAAGTGGCAACCATAGCTCAATGTTTTCAAATTGGTGTCTACCTGAATAAACTCCATTCTTTTATGAACATAACTACATTATTATCTTTCAATAAACATATCTAACAACGTTTTTTTAGTTGTAATCTAACGACGCTTCATCAACGTCGATGGGATTGGTGACAGCGAGATTGTACAGGGACATCATTTTATTTTTACTAACATTTTTAATATTAACTTGTCTATACCTCTGGATCAATGTCGTTTGCTACCATTTACGTAAACTATGAAATAATGCGCTTTTGAGTTTGATCATTTTCATTGGGGTTTTGTTTAATCAAAATACAGTAGGCCTACAGTATTAACAGTGAGTGTTTTTACTCACGAACTGAGCTGTCCATATGGACGTATTCATTATGCAGTGTATATTATACTGTCTACAGCACATTAGCGTACACTATAGAGGATGAAGTTAAATTGAAAAGTAATCATAATATGGATATTTAAACACATTTTTTTAAAATGGTGGCCGTTTATTTCGATACAGGCTTCAGTTCTAATATGCATATTATCGCACTATAGACTATTGTACGTAATTCCAATTACCAGGTTCGTACTTCGTATCAGTAACTCATGTTGAAATAATTCTGTACCTACTCTATAAAAAAGTACCTTACGTACTGTAAATTCAATCTTCACTTTGCCCGATCCGAAAAGATAAAATTACTCAGAAATGCTATCTACTGTCCGTCCACGTGGTTACGTCGCAGAGTCGTAGAAAGGGAGGAAATCACGTTACAGTTAATTACTTAACGAGGCCCTTTTATTTAAGTCATTTTAAACAGTTGTATAATATTACGTAGACGTCCAATTCCTAACAGAAATTAATGTTCACAGAAAAGAGCTAAGACAGCCCAGCCACTAGCTGGCGAATAAAAGCTGGTGGGGGAAACCGGGATAGGACGTAGGCAAACGAACGACAGTACCTGTGTGAAAATGATTCAATATTGAAAGCTCTTTCGTCACTGGAAAACGCGAACATATTTTTGGAACGTACTGTTTACTATGACCGTAAGGCTACTATGACTGTATATGAAGTCTTGGATCTCTGTGGAGGTCGGTTGAACTTCATTAGTAGAAGGGGTGGGAGTGAAGTACATTCAAAAACTCAGGTACAATAAAAATTGAAATAAAAATAAAATGATGTCCCTGTATTTGGCGAGATCAGGCCGGGGATGCGCCATAGGTTATCTGACAATCGCCTTATGCTTGGGAAAGCCAGGGAAAATGTCCTAGTCGACCGAGCTACGCCGGTGGCTATCTAACAGAGTTAAACTTCCAAATCTTTCATGACTTTTGAATCACCCTATATATAAATATATTAGACCTATAGCGTGTATGAACTACTGTAGAGCAAGACTTTCTTGGATTTCAGAATGCATATTCTGTAGTCGAGAAGAAGACCTGTAGATAACAATGTATGTGCCTAGTGTTCGTTTAAATTTACCAAATTGTTTCAAGTTCAATGAACTCGAACGCATGTATATAGAGAATTCCAAAGCGTTTCCAGCCGTCCCTCGCAGCCAGAACCACCCATGTCTTCGGCATAAAAAATTAAACCGCCAGAGAAACATGTAGCAATAAGAACATCTGGATATTATTTTAAACGCATTACCGTACAATGTTCACTCTTGTTGACATGTTTGGATATAAAATAAACAGATCGGTTGGGGATACCTTAAAATAAAGTACAAGTAGGAGGAGCACAGAAGCCTTTACAGAGCTTTGTAGGAGGCGGAAGAAAGAATTATGGACATTAATTACAGTTGTTGAAAACAAACAAGCACTCAGCCGTCCGGAAGCAGAACAGAGGGGTTATGCGAGGGTTGCCGCTGATGGCAGTTGAATGGGTTCATAACTTGCGCCGCTCCGCGCCGAGGGGATGATGCATGCAGCAACACATCGCCTGACACTCGGCGCACCTGCATTACGGGAGTCGTTCCAAGGAGAAGCTGGCTCCTTGAACTCAGCACAAACATGCGTCAAAGAAATCTAATTAGTCCGAGTTCTTGCACACCGAGCTGCAAGACCGGTGTGGGAGGCGGGGATTTATTTCACTTTCGATTGAATAGGAATGCGTCTGCTATGCGGTAGACCAGCGCAAAGCTGACAACATAATTACGGATTTCTATAATTGTACTTGGGAACTGTATATAGGCTACGGCTTTAATATGACGAAATAAAGCGACACAGAAAAAAGAGTAGTAGTAGTAGTAGTAGTAGTAGTAGTAGTATTGGTGGTGGTAGTAGTAGTAATAGTAGTAGTAGTAGTAGTAGTAGTAGTAGGTCTAGTAGTAACTTAGGATTGGCGGTAATAATGACAGCAGTAGTAGCAGAAGAGGCAGTAGTAGTGGATGTAGAGGTAGTAGTATTGACAATAGTAGCAACATTGGTAGTAGTAATAGTAGTAGTAGCAGTAGTGTCAGCAGTAGTGACAATAATAGTAGTAATGGCATTACTGGTGGTAATAGTAGTGCAGTAGTAGTGGCAGTAGTGATGATAGTAATAGTACTGGTGGTGGTGGTGGTAGTAGTAGTAGTGGTGGTGGTGGTAGTAGTAGTAACTTAAGAGTGGCGGTAATACTGACACTAGTAGTAGCAGAAGAGGCAGTAGTAGTGGATGTAGAGTTAGTAATAGTGGTAACAGTATTGATAGTAGTAGCAACATTGGTAGTAGTAATAGTAGTAGTAGCAGCAGTAGTGTCAGCAGTAGTGACAATAGTAGTAGTAGTAGTAGTAGGATTACTGTGGTAATAGTAGTGCATTAGTGGTGATAGTAATAGTATTAGTAGTAGTAGTAGTAGTAACTTAGGAGTGGCGGTAATACTGACAGTAGTAGTAGTAGCAGAAGAGGCAATAGCAGTGAATGTAGAGGTAGAAATAGTGGTAACAGTGTTGTTAGTAGTAGCAACAATGGTAGTAGTAATAGTAGTAGTAGCAGTAGTGACAATAGTAGTAGTAGTGGTATTACTGTGGTAATAGTAGTGCGGCAGTAGTGGTGATAGAGTGACAGTTGTGGTCGTAACAGTAGTAATAGTAGTAGTGTTAGTAGTAGCTACAGTATCAGCACTAGCAGCTGTTGGAATACAGCATATTCAATATTTATTTATTTATTTATTTATTTATTTATTTATTTATTTATTTGTCTAGTAGAGTTAAGGACTCCAGGCCTTCTCTTCCACTGAACTGGATGAAACACAAACAACATAAAATATAATAAAAAGTATAATGATAGACAACATTAAGATCGATGGATCGTATACAGAGAGTAAGAGGAAGGCGAAGAATAGGGAAGACTGGAAAACGCTGGGATTGCAGTGAAAAACGTGCTCTTGGTGGCAGGAAAATGTGAGTGAGTGAGTGAGTGAGTGAGTGAGTGAGTGAGTGAGTGAGTGAGTGAGTGAGTGAGTGAGTGAGTGAGTGAGTGAGTGAGTGCATTTTCATATAAATCCGATATCTAGTGACGACAATTTTCATTATAACATCAGGTTCATGGGAAGTTGATTCTTGATTATTGTGGAAAATAGGATATACACATTCTTCAGAGAGATTAGTGGACGGCGCCTGGGAGCTTTGTAGGTAATAACCAAAGCTCGGAACTTGGAGACTTGTGTGTAGTGTGCATGAGTAAGGTTACAGGTACAACGTACACAAAGCTCG
The DNA here is from genome assembly GCF_040183065.1 of Periplaneta americana. Lineage (NCBI taxonomy): Eukaryota > Metazoa > Arthropoda > Insecta > Blattodea > Blattidae > Periplaneta > Periplaneta americana. The sequence continues at coordinate 100,722,551 of NC_091133.1, forward strand.
CGCTGCAAGTGCTCAGGGACAGTCGTATGCACTAAGAAAGAGGTCACATTGAATGAGAGGAAGACGGACGAGGAAACTGTGTCGTGTCGAAGCCAATGACATTCAGAGAATTACAGATAAACGATCTGTTTGAGGAATTAGAAAATACGTGTTATTCGAATGGATATTATACTAGTTTGAAAATACATTTTTTTAAATTTTAGGTACAGAATTTCGTGGACGAATTCGAAGGACATACATTATTTTCTTCGAATGGAGAGTTTATATTTTGTAAGTTGTGCCACACACAAACTATAAGCTGGAAACCGGCATTCATTGAAAGACATTGCAGTCCCTTAAATTGGTGGGAGATTTGTCCATAGCCATGGATCAAGTAGCAGACGAACCTACCGTAGAACAAATTGAAAACTATTTTTGAGAAAAGTTTAGGATATACTTATCTTTCTCACATACGAGATCAGCTAGCAATTGCTGAAAATCAAACAAAAAACAGTGACAGTGAAAACATTCAGTATTTTAAGTTTGCGCCCGTCACTTCATGTGACTTGGAAATAAGTTTTTCTCGTTTCATATCAGCGGAGAAGTTATGGATCTGAAAACCTTCGAATGTACGTAGTCATACACTGTAATAAAATGTACAGATCAGAACAGTAAATTTGATATATTTCTCATGTTTATTTTTATTACATATATATGGTATAAAATTACGTGTTTCAACCTACCATAATACTATCAATATGTTATTCCAGCCCGAAACCACTTTTACAGCAGACCTGACAGTACCTCCGTGCTGGAACCGGGAGTTTGTTGACATTGAAGTCCCGTCGCTTAGCCACGTGCAAAGACACAAGTCCCCAAGTTCCGAGCTTTGGTAATAACCAGGGAAAGGGATTTGGAGTATTATAAAGAATGGTGAAACGTAGTATAGATATTCGTAGCTCAGTGACTGTCAAGCGAGCTGCGTCACGGCGCATGGAAGAGTACAGTCCACTTCATACAAACTTACACGTAAATATATTTCAGAATAAACAAATGGAATAGCTTAATGACATATAGTGACCTACATACATAATCTGCATTTCTTTTTGAACTACATGTGCTTTTCTTCGCAAGGCACAAGACACCAATAAACAACATTACAAATATACATAGTTAAATATCAACCTCTGCATCTTCGCGTGTCAGTGGACATATTGATGTTGATAGACAGTTGTCTTCTGTATGGAACTCGCCTCTGAATATGTAGATCCAAACGAAATGGCATTTTCAATTAATGCTATGACTTGCTATAATAAATTGTAAATATTATTTTCAAATTTTCAAAATACAACTTTGCTCTGTTGCAAGGAAGGAAATTTTGTAACATGGAAAAACTCCGCTCTCCATCTGCAGAGACAATTAGAGAGTACTTGAAACAAGATACGTCAATTAAATTCACATGTTGAATGACGTCATTGGGACACGTCTTTGTTAGTACATCTGAAATCCGACTAAGAATATCGTATCCATCATTTTTAATCAAAACTTTTTTCATTTTTTCACCAACACGTTTTCCTATTTCACCTTCTACTGCACTCAATTTATTTACAATAGTCCTCATAATATTTATTTGCTCAACTAGTTCTACTCCTGACTTTCCTAATTGAATAATGGCATCCGGTAAATATCCAAAATTTGACTTAATATTCGTGACTTCTTTCTCGATTGTTTTATCATTTAGCAGTTCCTGGCGTATTTGAATCGCAGCCGCGTCATCGGTATCGAAAGACTGGACCACTTTCTTCACAGATTGGAGGTGACGTGCGTAATAATTGCAAGCTTCTAACCATGACCCCCATCTCGTAGGAACTGAACATGGGGGAAGCGACAATTTAGGGAATTGTTTCCTGAATTTTGATACTTGATCTGGAGGTTTTACAAATATAGTCTTTCAATACTGTATTGTTAGTTGATTTCACTTTCGGCATTGTATCTGCACTTCACTACTCTGAACTGCAAACCTGCATGTTGAGGTTCTTATGCGACAACTGTCCCGTTCACCTGTTGTTGACGTGTAGAGACCTGCGAGTATGTCATGGAGAGGAGGACTTGGTATAAAGGGTTGTAAACAAATGACTGTGTAGATGCCAATACTAGCTTTTACTACTCCAAATTCCGTTCCCTAGTAATAACAGAACTTCTTAGCTTGTGAATGGATGAACTGTTTGATTCTTTGAATACCAGTTTCTCTGTGGAGTTGGCTGTTATGGACAAACCAAAGAGAAATGAGTGAGATTCGTTGGACTTTATTTCGAAATGACTGTATGCTTTTGATTTCACTTATTGCTGCTACGTCCCAGACAGAACAGGCACAAAGCACTAGAAGTCATAATAGAGATGTGTAGAGTAGAGTGCAATTTTGTATAGCCTATTTAAGTTTGTTATATGTTTTCGTGATAGACGGCAGTCTAAGTACACTCAGAGATATTTGAAGGGTTCAGAACCATAGTGGGCCAAGCGCCATTTACTAAAACCGTAGAAAACAAGGGCTAAAATGAAGTTATTACCATAATTCAATGAAAACATGTAGCAAGTAATATAAAGTATACGCATTAAAACTAAATGATATGTCAATCTTCATTAAACTATGGTATTCACTTAACTTTAACCTTTGCTTTCTCCGTTTTTAATAAATGGCTCTGAACCTTTCATTTTAGAACTTCAACGTTTTGGTTCCCACAGAGTTACATTGGTTGCAAGATTTATGCGTGAAGGATTAGCAAGATCACAGAAAGTAAATATCAGTGCTGCACATTTATTGTATAGTGATGATGATGATGATGATGATGATGATGATGATGATGATGATGATGATGATGATGATGATGATGATGGTGAGCTCTAAGACACGCCTATCCCAGCTTTACTTCCCTCCAGAGAGAATCTGTATTATCCTAGATCATATATGTAACAGATAGATCATCCCTAAGTTATATAGGGAAGACCAGGTAACTTGATACCCTAAGGGTGAAACCTAACCATTTTTCCCCCATTACTACAAATGCTAGTGGATTATGGTGATTTTCTAGTTTGAAGGTTGAATTTTCTTTTGCCAACTTCGTTTCGAATTTCGATACTGACAAATACTATAAATGGTAGTGATTTTGTAACCGGTATGTTGGCAGCTGAGGCAAATATCGACAATATTTGCCGGTACTGGAGTTCCATGAAATTAAAATTGTACTAGATTTCTCAGCCGGTTACTGGAAGATAGTGAAATTCGAACTTATTAATAATTAATTAATATTAGTATTAATATTAATACATAATAGTTATGTTATGTGTTGCGTTGTGGTTATAATTCAAGAATAGTCAGATAAGTACGAATGAATATAATATACTTGGGCGTGATAATGCACGTGGGTAATGGATAGAAATATTATTTCAAATTTTAATGAATTTCTTTCGTGTTTAGATTTTTATTACTATGTCAAAAAAATGAAATAGTGTTGCAGTGACTCCTCCAAGGAAGAAAATGTGTGGCATTCAGAGTACGCTTCAGAAATCTGCAGTTCACGTGTATAATGAGTTGAAGAAAGAAGATAATGAAGAAGGAATTATGCTAACGGAGACAGCAATTACAACCAGAATAGGACAATTATTAGGAATAAGTATTCTTAAGCATACATTTCAAAGTGGTATTCAGTTTTAGGAGTTTGCACTAATAATTTCATGATTGTGGTCAAACAAAACAAATTTTTAGGTTAGGCCTAATGTTTAATCAAGTCAGTGATTTTCATATTGCCAAACTAAATACATTTAAGATACTGTAATACTGCAGTAGGTGATAGCTTAAATACATTTACAAATTAGACGAACAAGTAATCAAACAGCACGAAAGTAAATTTCCAGTTTTCTCTTTTGGTATTAAATTAACCGTTCAGATCACAATTTACATGCCACATCGGCCGAAGAAAATACAAGTCATATTGTAATTATTAACTTGATATTGCAGCAAATATTACATGAATGTTGGCCTGTTATGGTGCTTAAAAATAATTCAGTTTTATATAATAACTATATAACATACTCTATAAAGCATAGGAACGTTGACTCTGGCTGAATAATTTATTCATGACTGGTCTAAGTAATATTAAATATGGTGTTTCTTCAGAAAAGCTACCCCACCCAAAGTACTTGTTAAGATATAACACTCGAGAGGACGAGGACGCACTACTGGGAAACTAACCATTTCTCTTCGTCCTGGACCTCTCGCATGTTATATTGGTAATTAGTAACAAGTTTGAGGGAGGGACTACAACAATGCATTAGAATATACAGGTAAGTGTCAAAGGATTTTTGTGCTCAAAGTATTTGTGGCTGTGCACTAAAACCACGTGTTCATCACTATGTAAATATCACAGAAATCAATTAAACAAAATAAAATTATGCCTTCTTTGGTGTAGCTTTTCTGGAGAATTACCTAAATATTAGCCTACTTAAACCTATCGTAGACCCAACCTAACATGTTGATCATTTTCTATACATATAGCTGTAAATGTTGGTATTATGCATGAATTTTATGATATAACAATTTTTAGAAGTATTATGTTATTGTTTGTTATTACAGCTTGGCTTAACTACAGCCACGAAAGTGATCAATTCACACAAGGGGACCCCACTCGTGACACCAGGAAAACATAGACTACGTAAACATCCAGTGACTGATGCTGATGATTTTACGAAAGATGCAATTGCGAGATTTATTTATGACAAGTTACATAAAGGTAGGGAAGTTACAGGAATTATTGTGTTGATTTATGCAATGTAATTCTGATATTAGTCATAGGCCTATGTATAAAAATATGTCATAATTTTCATTTACTGTTACAGGGGAAGTACTAACAGCAGCAAAAGTTCTGGAACATATGAATGATGATTATGAAACATATTTATTTAGAGTATCCTTATCATCAGTGAAAAAAATTTTGAAAGAGATGAAATTTCTATGGAGCAAAGGGGATCCTTATACACATGTATGAGAAAGTGATGTTATTCGTTTTTAAGAGAATATATAAGAAATGTGGAGCGTGAGAACCCTAAACCCGTAGTATTCTTGGATGAGACTTGGATTTTTATGAATGGTAAATTTCAATGTATTGTGAGACATTGAGTGATTGAATTTTTTACTAACAAATAGATTAACACTTATGTGGAATATGAAATTGCAATTAATATAGGCTACTAGTAATGAATTCAGGTGGGAACAACATGTTTTGCAATTAATAGTTTCATATTATAACTAGAGGTTAGTTATAAAATTCTTGAACGGTTTTCCTGTCTTTAAAATTTTTGTGTCTCTTAGAGTGTCAATGTGAATTGCTTTTCTCTCTCTGTTTTTTTAAGTATGATCACCCACTTATTCATGAAATAAACCAGGTGAAGTTTCCAGTGACATGAATGGTGTTATTCATAGACCAACAAATGAGGGTGGAAGATTAGATGCCGGAACGAAAGGTGGATTTATACTCGGTAAGTTATATTGATTTATATTTTACATAAATTTGGCAAGAGTAATTTTTTAAATCAGGGTACAAAAATATAAAAATTGGTGACTAAATAAAAACGTGGGAAAGCCTTTCACCAAAGAGGATCTCATGTCATGTCATGTTCTGTTATGTTATGTTTTATTTTCTTTATTTAAATGCTGTGAATTCATGTGACGTAATTATATGCCCAGGTATAATTTTTATTGCAGGTGCTGATTTAATTTTTTCATGCAATTGAAAGAAAAGTCAGGACTACCATAGTGCTATGAATAGCCCTGTAGTTGAGAAGTGGGTGCAAACACAGTTGTTGACCTGAGAACATTAGGGCAATGCGTTATTGTCATGGATAGTGCTGCATATCATAGCAGACTTGTGAAAAATCAGCCAACAACAAAATGGAGGAAAGAACAGCTACTGGTGATTGCAACTGAATATAATAGATTTGTTGTACTAAATGATAAGAGTTGATGGTGTGAAATCACCTTTTGATATTACATTGCAATATTAATTTCCATACTTTACAGTCATTATTATTATTATTATTATTATTATTATTATTATTATTATTATTATTATTATTATTATTATTATTATTATCTTTACTACTACTACTACTACTACTACTACTACTACTACTTATAGATGCTACTTTTTTCTTTCAGGTGAAATTGAATCTACATAAGAATCCTAAAACAACAGAGCCTTGCCAATTACTGTTCTGAAGCTGCCTTGTCTTATGTGTTGTGTCTATATACAATTAATTCTTTCAGTTTTTTTTCCCCTTTAATGTAATGAAGTTGTTGGTTGATTGATACCAAGTGTTCAGCAGTTGATGTCATTTGTTATCTTGCACTCCAATATTTAACCAGATGATTGAAAGCTGTGTAAAGTTAAACAGTCAAGACAATGATCCATATCTTCATTGAGATTTCAGAAATGGCATGGGGAGATTCTGAAATATCAGTTCTTTGTAAATATTTGAGACAATCATGGCCTGTGATAATATGAGTACTGCCACTGTAGATTTTCATAGAAGTTCAGTTATTAAATTAGGTGTATTATTTTTACTATGTATTGTACTATATTTTTGTTTCGCTTAATTGATGAATTATATATGCTGTAAATTGAATAGTAGACTGTAGGTCTATAGCTTAACTGATGAATTGTATGTGCTGTAAATTAAATAGTAGGCTGTATACCACAAGTGATGAATTGTTTATGCTTGTAATGTGAAGTAATTTGCATGGTATTTATTATCAGTTTCTGTATATTTCAACTGATTGAATTGTTTATACTTTTAAATTGAATTAACTTGCTTGCTATGTATTATATTTTATAGCTTAACTGATGAATAATTGTTTAGGTTTGTCAATTTAATAATCTGAGTGCCATGTACTTCATATTTTTAGTGGAGCCACCAATGTAGCTTAGTCGGTAGACTCGTTGGCCTGCAAATTCAGAGCTGCACTCGAGGGTAGTTTGGATCCCCCATTTTGGTCTGATTAGTTGGTTTCTTCTGAGGATTTTCCTCCATCGTGGAGCAGACGCCGGATGGCCTATTGCAATTTTTTCATTTGCTTTAGAATCATTCCGATTTTTGTTACCACATTGTCATGTTCTGATCTTGTTATTCTTTTAACAGTGTGGTAAGATGCAGGTATAGATAACCTTACAGTAATTTTGCTACCTTTCAGCTACCTCATTACCTCCCACTCCATAAAGTTCATGGATCCACGGAAGTACCAGTCGTCGATGTAATTCGACCATTTTGCTTAAAATATTAAAACACTGTAAAATATTGAGATTTCATGCTGTTACGTCCATTACTGCAGCAAGAACATCTGATTTTGAATCTGATAGTATGACAGCCTTCTCAGATTTATGAAGTCGATACTGGAGATTTTGTAAGCTTAAAAGTGTATCTAAATTTTCACTATCAAAATTAGTCAGTGTTTGAAGTAAGTAAGTTAGTTAGTTAGTTAGTTAGTGGCGTTTAAAAAGGGCGCGTCAGCTACTGTGGCTATTTGCGCCCTTATCTAAAATCTTTCACTAAACACAAACACAATACAATAACCAGAATGTTTAAAAAGCTAAAAAGCGTTGTCACGGTTAAAATGGGGCAAACAAGTGTTTGAATATAATTCCCTGTAAAAGGGAATATACTGGTATTGTACTACAACACCACTACATCTATGGCTTGGTAAACAGGATCCATCTATAAAAAATACTGTATGTAGTCACTCACTGACCAGATCATTTATCGTTTCTAATGATTTTTAAAATGTCTGGAGAAGTATCACATTTCTTAACATCATCTGTTAAAGTTAACTTATATAGGGGAGACTGTTGTACCTTTAGCATAGTGTACCTTTGAACATTTTTTGTTTTTAAATTTTTGCTGTTACCTAGAGGACTCAAACTGAAGTAGATTGTAGAGAAAGCCGCTAAGTAGCTCTGGTCGTAGTTTTAGTTTGATTTATTGCAAAGTGTGAGTTCCGTGGACAAAAGAAATTTTTTAGTACAAAAAGTAAACATTTCGTTCATTGATGTATTTTTTCTAACATAAAACCAGATTGCATTTGTTAATATCTTTCAAGTACGGTGTGTTCCCTATCATCTGGTGAGTAATAACATATTTTAATTTACATGATTTATTCGAATCTCTAGTTTTGGGAGCCATATTTGTTTAAACGTGCACCCTCTTGTACCTTTGAACACAAAACATCTTGTACCATGGAACATGTTCCAAATTACACGATACTATCGGTTTTTGTTTTTCTTTTATTTTAAGGTCATGTCACGAAGTAAGTCTGGAATTAAAGAGGTCCCCAATTGATTCGGATGCCTTGAAGAAAGCTGTTGAAGCAGTTATTGCTTCTCCACGAAATAAAATATAAATCAGAGAATCCTGCTCTAGTTTATGATTGAAAATACATTTTAAATATGATTGTCAGTTTTTACAGCTATATTCCCACCTATATTCCATGTGTTCCAACTTACAAGAGGGTATGTTCCAAGGTACATGATCCTGTTGTACCTTTGAACACATTACATATCTCCTCATTTTATTTTTTCCAATCTTAATAGATATGTAAAACAGGAAAATACATACAGGAAGTTGTAAAGGAATCTTCAATAATTATTTCAAGCATTTCTTCATTAAAAAACTTTCATTTCCCAAAATTAAAAAAAATAAAATGTGAAAAGTGTTTAAAGGTACAACAGTCTCCCCTACTATTCATTTTGAAATAACTTGGGATTGTGTTTTATTAGTAAAGTTTCCCTTAATTGAGCAAGTTTGAGTTCTCCAAGTAGAGTCAAAAAGTCTGTTGGGATTTTGGCTCAGTTTATTAATATTTGTGGACTGTGATTTTTTGTTCTAGACAACCATATTATCTGCAAATGATGAGATTATCATAAGATCTATTTCTTTAGTTAGACCATCGACATTAATATTGGAAAATGTATTCCTGAAAACAACAATGTGGGAAGCCTAGATGAATCTGTCTCTATTTACATATTTGTGACAATGAATCAAATAATCAAGTCACTGACCCAGTGTAACACTTTATCATGGACACCCTAAGTTTGCAATTTCTTAAGTGATTTATATCTACAGAGCCATATGATCCTTGAAAATAAATTAAAATTGTTAAGTTGTTTTGTTTTCTGTTTAAAATATCTTTAATATCTTGACTAAAATTTAAAATCTGTCCATTTGTTGAATGCAATTCTCTAAAGTCAACCCAATAAAATGAAAGTTAGTTACTAGATTCCAGGAACCAATTCAATCTATGAAATCATCTCTTCCATAATTTTGGCTATCATACTAGTAAGAGGTATCTGTCGATAACTCGAAAAGATATTAGTTGAATAATTGCTTTTCAAAATTGATGTTATGATAGATTTTCTCCAGACAGATATTGTATTTTAGATGAGATTACAAGATAAAAGTAGTGAGTTTGCTTGTTTGCCAACATGTTTAAGAAAATCAGCATGTGTATTGTCTGGACTTGGAGATGTTTTGGGTCTTATGTTATTAAATTAATAGTAATATTCAGTTCTTGATTAAATATTGTTATATAAAGTAGATAGTAGATTTAATATTTCTTTCAGTTTTTTCCTTAATAGTCTGATGTACACAGATAAAACTAACAACCACACCACCAACTAATCTAATAGAAATTAAAATATAATTAAATGTAGTAAAAGTAATTAAAATTATAAATACACGTAATAAACCATAACCCCCTAATTTCAACAATATACTATTTTATTCCCTTTTACAGCTTGTAGATAATTATTAATTATAGTTATTACTTATTAGCATAATATTTATTGAACTTATTGGCTATTTCACTTCGTTTGAAAGATGTTATTGTGTACAAAAAGTATTTTTTGATGATCGTTTCATGCTGTATGTTGTGTATAAATCTATGATTTCTGGCCATCTGTTCTGTGTAATCCATCTTTTGTATAGAATTAATAAAATATTCTTTTGGTAGTAATTATTTTATTAATTGAGTATTTAATTTTCACCAGCTCACATTTCTTGAATCATTTGCTTTTTCTTATTTAAATTTAGGACACAAGAGCCAAAAAGAGACTTCACAGTTATGTATCATACATTTTTTCAATGACAGACGTGGAGTTGCAGAAATAATAAGTGTAAGTGTAGCATTATTAAGCAATTTATAAACAAATGAAATCTTTAAAAAGGTATCTAGAAGTGAAATTACTTATGGCTTTTAAGGACCAAAATTATTTTTGTAAGTTGATTTATTATTATTTCAGTTTTAGCATAGTGGTATTATCCATTTCCTTACTAATTTCAAAAGATAATCAGAAGTTCATTCGAATTCCAACCAAAAGTCAATTGGTTATTAATTTATCTACCTTTAGGAAGTACAGTATATGTACGCTGGAATCTTTGAAGTGAAGTGACAATAATTTAATTGGTCTTGGAACAGATTTGATTCTTGAATATTATATACTATACTTTGTTGTATATTTACGTCTAGTAACCTATTAATGCTAATACTAATAATAATGTAAAGGAATAAAAGAATAGAACATAGCAATACATTTCTCATTATTATTGAAACTATTTAGAATAACCTTCCAACATTAAGGTAAAGAACGGTGAGTAAAGAAGTCATTCAGTACATAGGATCGTGATTTTACTACATGTGGTGATATCTGGTAACAGTTGGCAACACTGACAAGGCGGAAATATTTGCTGTTTGGGAACTGAACTTACGTGATCCTCGGCAGCACTTTGAAGAGAACAACCGCCAGGAGTCCGCCGTAAACGAACACGAGATGGCAGTACAGTCGCTAATGCAATTCAAATGGGAATTATGACGTGACTCCTTATGTAACAACTAGATGGCAACATAGTAAACCTGACAAAAGTTGTTATCGTCAAAGCCTATAAGGCCGATCTATCTGGGTATATATGATCTAGGGTATATCTAAGGCAGGGTCTGAACCTTAGCATCTCGTATCCAATGACAACTATACTCTGCTAATGATATGTATGGCAGTTAATAATAAAGAAATGCTGGCTGTTGACAGAGAAACGAGATTACCCGTACTCCGAAAAACCGTCAGAATTCCCAGCTAGTCTGTCACAAATTCCACGCAGTAATAGAATTATGCATTGGCCTCGAACATGGTTGTACATTGTTCTTATACCTTTATTTGCTTTGCTTTCTTTTTACAGCATGTTTTCTGGAGCGCTCCAACACAATTCTTTTTCTGACGTGTGGTACTGCATTTAATTTTATTGTATGGGTTGAAAAACTGGTTATATTATCCTCTTAAACAATCGGGTACAAAATCATACGTCATCTCAAAAGTATTTAAACCGAGAATTATGTTGAATGTTATTCCAAGTTTTTGCTGTTCCGTGCTCAGAAAGAAAGACATAAACAACAGCACTTTAGCCCCCTGCTGTTCCAAATAAGGATACTCGGGGCTTGATTTCACAGCTGTCCGAATCTTAAGCTCACCGCCTGACTTAATTCATAGCTTGGGAGAAAAAGTCTCGCTTTAAGTCAACTAAAACGAAACCATTAATTAGTACTGTTGTTTACTAACAATTTAAATATACCAAAAGGCAGCAAAAAATTTACGTTTTCCCGCAAGGAAGTAAGTTTAGTGTCTAGAATTAATCAAAATTCTTAAGAGGAAGTTCAAGACTCCACAAAATATTACACTTTAATTTTGTTCATCAGCTGTCGGAACGTGAAAACAGTATGATTATACAAGGTGTTTCAAAAGTAACAATTGTACAAGGTGTTTCAAAAGTAACAATTATACAAGGTGTTTCAAAAGAAACGCAAAATTGCAATTAAAATTCAATAAGGAGATTTTGGACAAAAACTTCAGACATGTCAAACTTTATATTTAGAAAGGAATATTTTGATGGAAACTGAATATTTGTTGAATCTTCCTTATCTCCCAGCCACTAATAAATAAATAAAAAATACCTTGGAAATGCCTTGGATTTAAAGTATTAAGTAAGGTACACGTACCAAATAACGCCACCTTAACACTTCAGTCACTTTTGCTCTGGAAATAAGTTATGTACAAACACGAAAATTATGAAATAGAAACTGTAATCTTATATTTACAAAATAGCACATTGAAAATAGATATATTATATACCGAACAAGAATTATAACTCAAATAGGAAAACTTTGTAAACTGGCGTTATTAGGAACAGGTTGTCCAATTGACGCCACCTATTTTCTAGTAACCTATACACATAATTGTTAATGAATTATTTTTCCTAAGCAACACAAATTGAACTAAGTGACTAAATTTGAGTTTCTGTTAATAAAAGATACAAAATCACTCAATACTAATGAAAGATTCTTGATCTGAAACTGAAACACCAGATGGATTAGGAAAATATGTTTTCCTTACTTTAAAAAAAGAGACAATGTGACAAAGTAGAAAGTTATTAAACACAAAAACATTTACCTTAGTTTAATATGAATGTTTTCCAATAAGTAAAACAAAAAAATTAAGTTATGTAAAATAAAAAAAAATTAAGAGTTCGATAAGCAATTGAACCAATATCATCACTGCACATTCTGAACATTTGTAAGTTGAAAGCTTAGTGATTTTCCTGATGTTTTCACACTGATGCTGTACTGTCAGCCTTAGTACTAACATAACCTAAAGTTTTGTCTGTAGAACTTTAACGCCACATGGCGTTAAAGGGCTACTGAGTACTTGATAACATGATATGCCGGTTTCTCTAACATTTTCAAATTTTATAGATAGCAAATACTTTCTATAGATAGAAGAATGTTTAAGGATCACGAAAATATATAGTTTAATATAGTTATTATTTGCTCAACACACAAAATAAAATATTGCCTCTTACCTTGATATAAGAACAGCCATTCACTATCAACACACAACAGGAAATTGATGGAATATAATGTCACTCGTAAATGTCAGCGGACAGCTAGTAACTCATTTCATCACTAGATTGCAAGCGAATGCAGGCTACAGTAGTGCACTACCGAAAACTTGTGTCATTAACAAATTTTAATAGGGTGGCGTTAACAAATTTTAATAGGGTGGCGTTAAAGATATACATGGCGTTATTTGGCTCAGGGACCTTAGTAGCCTAGATAATTGATGTGATCACTGGGAGAGCTGTAAGCTGACCCGCCCTAAATACGTACCTTACTATATACGAAAATCGTCGTACGTGAACGAAGAATACTGCCATATATCTTTAATGTAACAGTGGGTTTTAGTGTTGCCAACATAGTAATAATATACACACCTAATCAAACCTAACCTAACCTTTCTCATAATACTACACATCTAATCAAATCTAACCTAACCTGTCACATAATACTACACACCTGTAGTAACATTCCTCACATTTAGTATAATTTCGTTTTCATGTATTGCCTGCTCTGCCAATCGTGTCAGTTTCCATCTAGTGGAAGTGGATCGTACTAATACTACTAATTCAGGGCCTCCTATATTATAGAAGGTCCTGACTAATTTGAAAAGAAGCAATGGAGATTTTCATAATAATTACATTTTACATGTTGCGTGATATACTAAATGTGTTAATGTAGTAATAATTCTCTATATATGGTACAAACTCCAACCTGGCTACGGCTTAACGAATGTAGAAATTTTCATTCCCTTATTCTCCTTTTCCAAGTCCTTCACACTTCTACACCTACCTACCTTCCTTGGCTCCCGTTTCAGTTACCTGTCATCATATCATAATCTCTTCACACGCACGCAAAATAGCCGCATACTAGCCATACCAACACATAAGACATCATCGTATCCATCATCATACACAATCTCGCTCTCGCGCTTGTGGAATACCCTACCCAGTGACATCAGAGACTGTCGGAATTTAGTAGCGTTCAAAAGCAAACTTATTAGGCATTTTCTTACTGCGTAGAGTAGGTTTAATTTTTACTTAATCAATAAAAGAAATGCTTCTCTCTTCTTAACTTTTACAATAAACTGTCTAGCTTTTATTAATCAGTTAATCTTTTAGTAGTTTGATTTTTATTGTATTTGTAAATTTAATATTAATTGTAATTATAATTGTAATTGTGTTCTTAATATTGTAGTTGTAATCCCCTGGTAGAGGGGAAAAGAAGGCCTGATGGCCTTATCTCTACCAGGTTAAATAAATAAATAAATAAATAAATAAATAAATAAATAAATAAATAAATAAATAAATAAATAAATAAATAAATAAATAAATAAATAAATAAATAAGTAAATAAATAATAAGATTTTAATTGTGTTGTGGTTGTGATAAAAGTATCGAAAATTGGTTTATAGAGCCACATTGGCAGTGACAAAAGTGTGCAGTATTCGTTCAGTGGCTGGTGGATGCTCTAGATCAGTGGTCGTCAGCACTCTCTGAAATGTGCAAAGGGTACGCGGTGCTGTCCCGTGTGCACTGTCGTGCAACAGGGAGAGATAGAGAGCATACCCGCTAGCAGCTACGGAGTGCACCCTAGTGCACAGCGTTTTCCGAGGGTAAGAGAGACTAGCCCCAGCGTGCTCTGTGCTGACGACCCCTGCTCTAGATTGACCAAATATTTCGCAAATTTTTAAGCTCATTGATTTTGCTAAGATTTATAATACTGATATAATTATAGACTTTTCTTAAAATTTCCTGCTTATAAACAACAATTTTAGATCACTTATTTTGCAAATTCTTATCATTGTACTTACATAATAATTACAAATCTTACTGAAAAATTTTCTTTAATTAAGCAATTTGTTTAAGTTACTGATTTTGCTAAATTTTATACTTCTGCTGATACAATAAAAATGCTCTTGAAAATTTTCCTTTGATCAATTTCTTTTTTAAGTTTATTGATTTCGTTCACATTTACAAAGTTAAACAAGCTTGACAATGACGCTGTTTTGGAGTCATTATTGAAACAACCATCAAAGCTTAGACGACTTCAGATTTAAGTTTCATAAACTGATGGCTAATGAGAATAATGAATAAGCAATACACTTGAGACTGTAAGCAAAGGAACGAAGAAAGCAACCATTTTTACAAGCAGAAAATTTTCCGAAAAAATATAATCGAAAATTTTCCAACTCAGAAAATTTTCCGCTTAAAATTTGTCATCGCACATCACTACTGATGACCACTCAGCATCGTGATAAATTTAGTGAGCTACATTGAGTGGTGAAACCCGGTTAAGCGTGCCAGCTGTAACAGCTGAAGTGTGATCATCGTGCTGACCACACGTTACTCTCGTACTTATTGGATTATCGTTCACCTCTGTTGAGCATTTGGACGTGAAGTTCAGAAGTCGGCTGGTGAGTCTTGATTCTTCATGGACTGTCGACTGTCTTCAAATGTCTACTTCAATAAAGAATATACGTGTTACCTTGTTCGTAAGTTTCGAAGTGAGTACCCTTAGTTATAGTGTCTATAGTCTATAGCTCTGATGGAGACTAATGTTGCCGGGAAACGGGGATCAAAGACGTGACAGGGATACATCAGTGATCGACAGCACGTTCCTCTCTCACGGCTGCTGTCAGCGATGACTGGCAGTCGTGTGGGTTTCTAGCAGGCAGCACGTTTGCAATGTTAAGTGACCAGTATTACAACTCAATTCCAATGGCAAGATCTTAACAAGATCCTGCACTTAATTAAGATAATACTTTACGTAAAAACTAGTCAATGGCATCTGCACTGGCGTTGCGTTCATTAGGGGTATCGAAGTAGGAGGAGAGATATATAACCAACACTTAACAGACGGTAAAAACAAAAGTAGTTCAAATAATATTTCCTAGAAGCTTCAGCATTTCTTTCTATTTCTAAACACCTTTCAATGCATCCATCTTTCAACGTAGTCTTACGGCTTTGTATTCGGCGCGGTGGATCACCAACATCTCGGTAACGATGTCCAAAAAACTATTACATTAGAATACCTTAAAACTTTTCGAACGTTAGACTTCGAAGTTGAGGCACAGAAACTCTGAAGTTACGTGCACACAGGATAAAGCAGTGTTTGCAGAGCTGCTGGGAAGAAAATCCTCTCCCATCATACACACTTTTTTGCAATATAGGACAAGCAAATAAATGAAAAGAAATAAGTACACAAATAAATGAACAAACGAACCAACGAACGGACAGGAAGAGACAGACAATCTTTCGTCTGAAGAACAAACTTAAATATTATGTTGGCCAGAATACAATGTACTATCGTCTGTCAAGCGTAAAAACTAATTTTCTTGGGCCTATAAAGAGTTATACTCCTACAGAGTAATACTGTTTACAAAGGCAATTTTTTAACAGTAGTAGTAGTAGTAGTAGTAGTAGTAGTAGTAGTAGTACTAGTAGTACTAGTAGTACTAGTAGTACTAGTAGTACTAGTAGTAGTACTAGTAGTAGTAGTAGTAGTAGTAGTAGTAGTAGTAGTAGTGTTCCTTAAACATGTGCATCGTATTATACATATGTAAACAAACAAAAAATGGCATATGAACTGTCTAAACGCCTTAGTTACAGAGTTCCTCACATTGAGAGACGACGGAAATTCTAATGGGGAATTTTTTTTTAGTTGGTTATTTAACGACGCTGTATCAACTACTAGGTTATTTAGCGTCGATGAGATTGGTGATAGAGAGATGATATTTGGCGAGATGAGGCCGAGGATTCGCCAGAGATTACCTTGTATTCACATTACGGTTGGGGAAACCTCGGAAAAACCCAACCAGGTAATCAGCCCAAGCGGGGATCGAACCCGCGCCCGAACGCAACTTCAGACCGGCAGGCAGGCGCCTTAACCGACTGAGCCACGCCGGTGGCAGGGGAACGTACTGAATATCTCTTATTTTGGGGAAGCATGGTTAAATGCATGTGCTGTTGCCTGTATGTACGCTGCACATTATCTCAAGCATTTTGACATGAAATTTCCAGGACGATGGATTGTAAAGAATGGACCTGTTCCGTGGCCGGAAAGATGACCCGATCTCACACATCGCGATTTTTTTGTTATTCCGTGATTTACAGTGTTTGGTGTATGCTATAAGGTATTCGACAAGAGATCACTTGTGGCAATCAATTGTGGAGGTGTGTGTTGGGATTCGCAACTCTCCTGTGTTCTTTCAAAAACAAAGATTTCGTGACAATACGGGCACGCGGTTATAATGGTGAATATTTTGAACATCTGCTATGATATAATAAACTGCGATAACGACATCTTTCATTGATATCTTCTCTCTTTTATATCTCTGTAATTAAGCCGTATAGACAATTATTTCATATGACTTTTTTTGCTTGTTTTCGTATGTATAACACTATGTTCATGTTCCAGGTACACAGTAACGGGGGAATCTGTATATATTGTGTGACTTCTATTTAATAAGGAAGTTAATTTCTTCCAATAACTTATTTTACATCAATAAAATCCAAATAGCTGCATTTTTGCGGAATACCAGTAGCAATATCTCTGATTGCACACATAATTGCAGGTGTTTGCAGAGAGCAGTAATTGCTTCTATCGATAGTCGTGCCTGCCACAGTTGATCGTGTCTCGTCTGGGATTATTCAGGTGTGGAAAAGAAAGGGACAAGCAAGCAATGACGTGTCGCTGATGGCTTAACGACTGAGCAGCCTCTCCCTCGCGGTCCAGTTAGATGAACAGGTGTAGTCTGAGGAATGTGAATGCACCTGATCCTCGGGTTTATGGGCAACTCCACCTGTGTTGTTTCGAGTCTCGGAATTGCTTCATCCCTAGCAGTGCCAGAGTGGATTATACGAACACTTCAACAACAAGTCTCAGAGTAGTTCTTCCAACTGGAGCTCAGAATCTTCTAATTCTCGCGATTTACATATCTTTTGTAGTGCAGCTTACACGTTACGCAATACGACACACAAGTGAAAGTAAAGTGTCTTGTGTACATACTAGGTAGGGCGGTACAGCCCCACGTTTTCTGGTACTAAAAACTAGTAAGAGGTGATGTTATAAACACCACAAGCCGCCCGACTCTTATCCCAGCATTCAATATTACTTCAGTGGGTGAATCACGAACAGTCAAGCATCAGCCATTAGTTTTAAAAAAAGGAACCATTATTTCAGACTAATCTGACTATATGTCCCATTATCCCCCGAACACGTCCTCTTTTTTAAGCCAATTAAATAATCCGGCAGATTTTTGAGAAAATAAGAAATTGTCCTCCTTTTTCAAGATTTCCTCAAAAAGCTTCAATAAATTTTGGAATTTTCTGAAATTCGTGAAATCTCATGACTAGAGCCCGGATGTTAGACAAAATGCCTTTCTTAAACTGACAAGTAAACGTTCTGATGGGGGCAGATAAAGAGTTAATTTTTTTTCTTCCACCATTTTAATAATGTCAAAAGAAGCGCTTATACAAATTTTGGCCACGCGACCGCAATTACGAGGCCGTCCAGAAAGTGATTTTCCCTGAGGTCGTTTATAAAAAAGCACAATTGCATGGAAATATTTATTGAAACAGATACAGCAATTGTTGCGCTATTTGTCAACATATCCCTCACTGGAATTGAGATATTTGTCATACCATGGGATCAATTTTTGTGTCGTAGAGGTCAGCCGCCTCAGATCGGAACCAGCGTTTGACTGCGTCTGCACCTCTCCCTGTCGATCCCATGATATGAGAAATGTCTCAATTCCGGTGGAAAATATGTTGGAAAATAGCTCAATAATTACTGTGTCTGTTCCAATAAATATGTCTAATGAAATTGTGTTTTTTTCTGTGAACGGCCCCTGACGAACTTATTTTTTACGGCCCTAGTAATTGCGGTCGAGTGGCCAAAATTTGTATACGCACTTCTTTTGATATTATTAATATGATGGAAGAAAAAATGTTAACTTTTTTATCTTCCTCCATCAGAACGTTTGCTTGTGAGTGTATGTATGAAAGACCTATTAGAGGTAAACACGTTTCCACACATTTGGGGACGATAGACCCAATTTTTATTTTGCCTTTTTTTTGCCTATTTTAGTTCCCGTTGCCTATTTTAAGGTTGAATGCCTTTTTAGCCTTTTTACGTCGTTATTGTACATTTTAGGCTATATATTTTTAATGCATTTAAAATAATAATAATAATAATAATAATAATAGCCTAATGTGTCCCTTGAAGAGCAAAGGCCTCCTGCTAGAGGGTAGCTCTGTTTCACTAACGCGGTGAGCTACTCCGCGTTAGGTTGTGTCTAGTGTTTCTTTGTCTGGTTGGAGTTGATTTCGCTGTCACTTTGATTAATTTGATTTCACTAACACTTTTATTATATTGAAAGCACCATCACTGAGTCAACTTGGGATGTTGTTTGTGGCTGGCACTGTCTTCATTTGTAGTCGACTTCCAATTGTTCTCCATGTTCCCCTGCTTCTTGCTATTCTGGACCATTGCTGGCCTGCTTGTGTTGTGTAGAAGTCTGCCCACCTCTTCCTTGGTCTGCCTCTGTGCCGGTCTCCTGTGAGCGGGTCCCACATGGTGGCTCTGTATGTCCATCTTTCGTCTTTCATCCGCGCGATGTGGCCTCCCCACTTCCACTTCAATTTGTTTGCTCTTTGTGTGACGTTTGTTGTTGATGCCATTTGGGACAGCGAATCATTGGAAATTCTGTCTCTCATAGTTATTCCCAATATCTTTCGTTCCATTTTCCTTTGGCATATTTCTAGCGTATTCATCTGTCTGTTTGTTGTCGACCATGTTTGGCATCCATAAAGTAGTGTTGGGTAGACGCAGGTTTGTAGTACTTCGAATTTGAGTCTTCTGCTGATTGTCTTATCCAGAAGTATGAACTGGAGGGACCAGAAGGATTTCCAAGCTAAGGATATTCTTCTTCTTAAAATAAACCGCTTAATATTAATTAACCAATCATCACAAATATAAAAATACATCAGGACTGTCGCTGGGCAGTAACCTGAACACACGTTTCAGCGTCACATTGTTGACAAGTAACTCCATTTGTTAGCACAACCATAAAGCGTCTAATAGATGCTATAGAGTTACCGACAACAAAAAAATAAATAAAAAAAATAAACCGCACATAAATTATATAAAAAAAAAAACAAAAAAGAACAGTTGTACAAATTAAAAATATATATTCACCTCACACAAATATTTGCTGAGAATCTTTTTCTCCAGCAATACATAAATGTTTCCAAGAAGTCGTAAACTTTTCTCCCCTACCGATTCCATCTTTTATGTCACTTAACAAAGATGTCTGAACAGTATAACCCTCAGTGCTCAGGTCACTTCGGGGTTTACCAGCGAAAGAAAGGGGATGAGGGAAGTATTAAAAGCAAGTCTGCAGGTCCCGTTACTATTGTCTCTTGCACGCACAAGTCTCAAGTACTTTGAAGTCTCTAATCCCTTCTCACACACCCCTCCTTTTGAGACAAAACACAGTCGGTTTTTCCCGATCTCTGAAATAAGTTGTTTTAAGTTTGCTCCAATCACTTCAGTAGAAGTAGAAACTTTCGACTCGGTCATTTCTGGACCAGGGTTCCTTATCTCAAATTGATACATGTGCCCTTCCCCATCATCCCTGAAAGTTAGTAACACCACCTCGGATACACCCTGTATAGACAACTGGAATGGTATGGTCACATTAGAAGAATGCCAGAACAAAGATTACCTAGGAAAGTGTTAGAATGGATTCTCCCTGGAAGAAAGAAAAAAGATCGGCCGAAAACCACATGGATAGGTGATATTAGGAGATAAATGAGGTAAATATACTTAATTAAAGCATAATAAATATGCTTGGCTAAATATTCGAAGATAAGATGTGAGAAATATGAAAATTTTCTATTGAAAGAGCCTTGATAGTAACATAGCAATAAGTGCTATGACATTTCGGTTTAGTTTAAAGGAAGCATTTTTTCTTCCTTATCTCTTCTTACGGGTCACTGACACGGTACATGAAAGTTACAATTATTTCCGAGGGGATTACCTATAACACCTTTAACTTCACAAGTCTTTGTGCATATTTTTCTATGGGTACAACGATAATAATAAGAACATTTTTTCATCGTAGAGTGTAGCGAGTTGGATTACAGAAGTGAAACATTTTGAGTTGTCGTGAAAGAAATCTTCAGAGTATTTATTTAATCCTTTTAAGTGCCACACCGTAAATTTCAAAGAGTCACTAGGTGCAGCCTCTCAGAAGAAGAGGCTTTCCTACATTGCATGTGTAAGAATGGATGTTGGCCAGACTGAACCTATAACGTCATAAATATGGATGAAGAGGGCAAAACGACAGCCACAATCCAGCAGGCTTGTCGTGATGACTGCTTTCATTCTTGGTGATGGAAACGTTCAAGCAATTAACATTCCCCTGTCGCTAATTGGCTTTTCCATAAAACACAACAAAGGTATGTTCCAAATCTCAGCTAGAGAATGCTACTCCTCGGGGAGATAAGAACGTAATTATGCAAAGTGCAGAAAGAAGGGAGAAACTAAGGCACTACAGAAATAAAATTACGTAAGAAATCTGTTGTTATATTCTTCTGCGAGTAGACGACCTATAAAAAAGTATTGTGAAAAAAACAGCGTTCAAAGCAAGGTTTGAGCTAGAAAATTAATAACAAAATTGTCGCAACATGCAAATTGAAAAATTATATTCTTGTAAATTACGAAAACTTTTTCAACATTCTAAATTACTGTACATAAAGAAAAATTAATATGGTTTGAAGAAACAAATATTATGTATTACTATGATGTACCGAAATACACATATTTCCGTGCAGGAATTCTACATTACCAAATGGTGAATAATGGGTAAAACGGAGAAAAATTCTCTCTGGCACCGGAATTCGAACCCGGGTTTGTAGCTCTACGTGCTGACGCTTTATCCATTAAGCCACATCGGATTCAAATTCCGATCCCGGATTGAATCCTTCTCAGTTTAAGTTCTACCTCTCTGTTTCCCTTTGGTAGTCTACCCTCATGTTTCACATAATATGTGACAGTGGCACAATGTCGAACACTATGTACAGAGGTGCACTCATTACGAGTGACTAAGTGGCTGGGGTCCGACGGAACATGGCACTGCCTTGAATCACAAAGTAATTACTTACGCTCATCATATTACTATGGTGTACCAAAGTAGCCTACATAATGTAAGGATATTTCCGTGTAGGAATTCTGGTGAAGAATGGGTAGAACGGGGAAAAACAAATATTATGTAGCTAATTTGCTTTTATTTATTTATTTATTTACTTATTTACTTACTTAGTTACTTATTTACTTAGTAACTTATTTATTTATTTACTTACTTAGTTACTTATTTACTTAGTAACTTATTTATTATTTAGTTATTTATTTATTTACTTATGTATTTATATATTTATTTTTTTTATTTATTTATTTACTTATTTATTTAGTTATTTACTTACGTATTTATTTACTTATTTATTTACCTATTTATTTATTTACTTATTTATTTACTTACCTAGTTATTTATTTACTTACCTAGTTACTTATTTACTTATTTATTTATTTACTTGTTTATTTACTTATTTACCTATTTACTTATTTATTTATTTTCTTATTTATTTACTTACTTATTTACTTATTTATTTATTTATTTACATACTTTTTTATTTACTTATTTACCTATTTACTTATTTATTTATTTACTTATTTATTTATTTTCTTATTTATTTACTTATTTACTTATTTATGTACTTATTTATTTATTTATTTACTTAGTTACTTATTTACTTACTTATTTATTTATTTATTTATTTACTTACTTATTTACTTATTTATTTACTTACTTATTTATTTACTTGTTTATTTACTTATTTACCTATTTACTTATTTATTTACTTACTTATTTATTTACTTAGTTACTTATTTACTTACTTATTTATTTACTTAGTTACTTATTTAGTTATTTATTTACTTAGTTACTTATTTAGTTATTTATTTACTTATGTATTTATATACTTATTTACTTATTTATTTACTTATGTATTTATATACTTATTTACTTATTTATTTACTTATGTATTTATATACTTATTTACTTATTTATTTAGTTATTTATTTATTTACTTATTCACTTATTTATTTATTTATTTACTTATTGACTTATTTATTTACTTATTTATTTATTTTCTTATTTATTTATTTTCTTATTTATTTACTTACGTATTTACTTACTTACGTATTTATTTACTTACTTATTTATTTACTTACTTATTTATTTACTTATTTACCTATTTATTTATTTAATTGATTAATTAATTATTTATTTATTTATTATTTATATATTTGTTTATTTATTCTTTTTTCTTTCTCCAAGATCCACCAACTGAATGCCAGGTCAGTAACTTAACACTCCTGACTGCAGTCTCCACCCTCGTATTATTATATAGGCTCTTAATAACTGCAGCTGAAGTTTCAATCCACAAAACAGCACTTAATCTATCAATCAATTAATCAAATCAATAAAAAAACGAGTATCAAACCTTTAAGTACTGTATTCCGTTCAATCGCATAGTTATTGAACAACAATAAAAATAAAAGTGTAATTCTAAGCGAAACCGAATGATCGTAAGCTGTACTCTCCTAAGGATCCGTCGGTTCGACTCCAGCCCTCCAGCACAACTTAACGACTGGAACAGGAACCGACTATTACAGTCTTCCTCCAGCACGGTTATGTGAGTTTGAGTAATGCAACCCAAGTGAAAATAATGGCAATAAAGACAGGAGATAGGACGTAAACCAAAGAAAAGAGGAAAGTAATGGATGCAGCCTCCTTAATAAAAACTCTACTCCTCAAGCTTCACGTGTGTGGTCGCTGTCTGCTTTCTTCTCCAATGCAGTCTTGCTCTTCTTCCTTATATTTTGTTTTTAATTTAATTTTACGTGCAGATATTACTTAGAGTCTTTTCTAATAAGAAAAAATATTGAAAAAATCATTACTCCAAATTGAGAACAGACATAATCCAACACCGGGTCTTCAATTGCGTAATGCAGAAACAATACGCGATGTAATGCATAATATAGTGCATTTTGTCTCACGATTCTATAGAATTACTATCATCACGCCACATCAACGTCGACAGTCGTTTTCCTCACTGTCACAACATTTCAATCGTCGCCATCAGCATCCAGTTACAAAATCGGATGCCGGGTAATTTTTCCGAATTCAGTATTCCGAATGTTTATTTTTCCGAATATACTTCCTCCCGATATGCAAAAATCCGAAACAAAATTTCCAAATACAGATTTCCGAATGTAATTATTCCGAAACCAAATTTTCGAATAGTTGGTTGGTTAGTTATTGGGATTTTTCTCATCCGAGGAGGATATCCCGTTGTCCATTGGAATCAACACGGTGCAACAACACACAATTCATATTTACTTATTTACATATTTATGTATCTATTTATCTATTTACTTATTTATTTATTTATTCAATCATTTATTTATTTATTTATTTATTTATTTATTTATTTATTTGTCTATAATACGGCAAAGTCCCAATTACAATAGACAGTACAGATATTTGTTTAAAAAACGTAGAATTGCATATAACATGAAAAGAGATAAAACAGATACAAATGCAAGATACAAGTATAATTACAAATTAAAAATTAAAAACTTAGGCTACTACCTAAATAAAAGAGACAGATAGATATACAGATATTGTTATTTATATTATGAATATCATGATCTTTCCTTACAATTTTTTTACATTTTTATTTTTGTGTGTTTTAGTTAGGCCTATTCTAAAAGTGATTTTGTTAGAAATAATTATTAGTAGAGCCTTTTTCCGAGATATTCATTGTAGTATAGGTGGTGTTCATGTATTTGAATTTCAGCAAAAAACTAAAATTGATTTCCTTAGATTTATATTTTTTGTTTATTTATCAACAGTAATCTCACTAGACGTTTTGATTTATCTAGAGAAAATCAAAACTCGAGTGGGATTTAATTGACTATTACACGATTAGAAGAAAGTATATAAAGATTAGAAGTAACGAAGTACTCCAATACAATAAAATATTAATTGACTTACGAAAATACAACTGTCTTCAAATGTATTATTGTACCATCTCAACATTACAAATATTACGCTAGATGCATGCTAGATGGCAGTAGTGAGCAATGCCTTCTCGTCGAGAAGTTCTCGATCTATTATACACGATGGCAATGTTACTAGTCAAGAAGGCTTTGTTGATTCAGTTTCATTTTTATTAAAATGCAACATTCCACTTCAATTATCCGAATCCCAGTAATCAACGTCACTTGACAGATGATTTTCAATAAATCTTAATATTAAACAATCTCTGATACGTGACTATCCATAATATCATATAGCAGGAGCTATAACATAACCTAACTAATATACTGTACACAAGTGTTAGAAAAGTTTTAATTAACGACGATGACATAAAAAAAAACATGAACAATTTTAAAAGAAATAATTATTGAATGTACCATTTTCAAATTTGAATGTGGTTGGTGGTTCAATTGATATTATATTGGACGTGTGCGTAATAGAAGTGGAACTCGTTGATTTAGGCCTACATGGTGTATTCAACTTATTCAGAATTTCCGAATGAATAATTTTAAAAGGAATAATTATTGAATGTACAATTTTCAAATTTGAATGTGGTTGGTAGTTCAATTGATGTTATATTGGACGTGTGCGTAATAGAAGTGGAACTCGTTGATTAAGCCTACACGGTGTATTCAATTTATTCAGGATTTCCGAATGGTGCTCTTCATTTATTTGTAAATCGGATTTCAGAAGATGCATAGGTATGATCAGTGATTTTTATTAATTCTTGTTCTTGAATGCCAATGCGAGTCATATTTAAAACTGCTGTGCATCGACTGGAATGGTTTGTAATTATATATATATATATATATATATATATATATATATATATATATAATTACAAACCATATATATATATTGACGTCCAGACCAGCGCAGTTTCAAATGTTGGCAAACAAAGAAACAAATGCTAGGGACGCGATAAAATTAAACAAATGCTAGGGACGCGATAAGATTGTGCGATAAGCAGCCATGATTGGTTGAAATACGTCCTTTCGTACCGTTTTATTGGTCAAAAGTAGTATGACGTAGTAAGAGTGTAATAGTCTTTATAATTTTTAACGATTTTTGTAAGAATTTCACTTTATTATAAACAAATATCTTGGAGATGTTCATGGTTGTATATATTGTATTTCAATATTTAAATTTCAACAAATACGTTACCGAAATGATTTACAATTTCTTTTATAATACTATGGCTTTCATTGCGTGTAGCTGTTTTTTCCACTCTGTCAAAATTGTATAAAATTGAGAAGTTTGCCTCGAAATAGAAGGTAGGAAATTTTAACTTTGCTGATACGTTTTCTCATAGTGTCACCAATAACATATCTGAAGTTCTTTAACTTTGGTACAAGTTTTTAACAAAATGACACGGAACTTTTGAATCACTCTGTATTTTTAAAAGATAGAAAAATATTTTTATGCTCGACCATGCCGAAATGTAGTAATTATACACCTGGTAGCAGTCCTTTAATGCATGTCATTAAAGTACACCTATTCATTAAAGTTCAGGTTTTCGATTATTCTCGGATATGCAATCGAAAGACAACGAGGGAAACGTCACGGAGACTGAAAATCCAATACTGTCGCAAAAAGTTATGTTCTGTTACTATAATAATTAGCGTTTATTGTAAATAATATTCAAATAAATTCAATTTGTCATCTCGTTTTTTAATTCTAAATCAATTTTCAGGTTATATCAAAATTAGTTCATGTTATTCTCTAGATTACATCAAGGTCATTGACATAATTGTTCCTCGGAAAAAATCAATACTTTCGCGTCTGCGCACATCTCACAATTTACGAGCTATGCACAAGGCCACTTCCGATCTTCAGTCAGATACGAATAAAATGAATACTTCTGAATAATTTCAAGTTAGAAATATGGTCGAGCATAAAAAGTCGTATGAAACTTGCCTATAATGGTAATTAAGACGCTCGTATGAAAATTATGAAACTCGCTTGCGCTCATTTCATAAACAAACATACTCGCGTCTTAATTACTATCATTATAGGCTCGTTGCATAATATACTACTATAATACTGTGACTTTCATTGCGTGAAGCTGTGTTTTCCACTCTGTCAAAATTGTATAAAATTGAGAAGTTTGCCTTGAAATGGAAGGTAGGAAATTTTAACTTTACTGATACTTTTTCTTATAGTGTCACCAATAATATATCTGAAGTTCATTAATTTTGGTACTAGTTTAAAAAAAATGACACGGGACTTTTGAATCACCCTGTATTTTTAAAAAGCGGAAAAATATTTTAATATTGTAATTATATTACTACCCTTGGTAGTAGCAAAAAAAAAAAATCTTGGTAGCAGGAGGGTTAATTACAGTTTTGCCACTAATTTTTGAGTGACACAGGATGAATGAATATATTATTTTTTTCGCAAATCATCATCATTATCGTCAATAAAGCCAGAATTCCACTTCTCATGTCGAGTACATGGACAGCACATATGCAACGTGGAAGATTTTAATTCAATGTCGAAAATTGCGTGAGATCTTGTAAATAAGTAACGATCGTTTTCCTTCACAATCGACATCCTACTACAGCACTTTCACTCTTATCATCGCAGCGTTGACTAGCCCTCCGAATATCACTTATTAAAATAATGACATTGAACTCTGAAAGGAATCACATGGAAAACAGGGCTACTATATTATGGACGATGTTACAAGTGACGGTTTTGCATGAGAATTTTTAATGCCTTCGTGGTTATAAATATTCCTGTCACTAGGCAGACTAGAACTGAAGTTAACAGGTGTCTAGTCTAGTGACTGCAGTTTGATAGCGAGTAGCTGTGGGGGAATACCGCAGAGTGCAAAGCCTCCAAGATGACCGTGTTGCAATATGAGGGTTCATAAAAGTTTGCGGAACAAGTTGACTCACTGCTACGATGGACTCCAGAGTTTCGAGTTCACTCGTCACCAAGGTTCACAAGTGGACTCAAACACGGCTACAAGGGAAAATGTGGTGACTGAACCTCGGATTTTTAGGCACTTAAAAATTAACTTTTAGGCACCTAAAATAGGCCCTGAATTTTTCAAAATAGGCTCTAAAACATAGACTTAGGCACCTAAAAATATAATTTTAAGCGACTAAAATAGTATTTTATGTAGCTAAAATGTAATTTATATCCACACATACTACAGTCACTATAAGAAGACAATTAATTAGTGAGTGTTAAGCATTACAGTATACAGTGACAAATGTCCATGTTTCTGCCCCATACAATACCACACTCTACACAAAGCACTTCACTAGTCTCTTCCTTAGTTCTTTTTTCCAGGTCCGCAAAAGATGCTCGAATTATTATTATTATTATTATTATTATTATTATTATTATTATTTTCATTATTATTTTCATTATTATTTTCATTATTATTTTCATTATTATTTTCATTATTATTTTCATTATTATTATTATTATTATTATTATTATTATTATTATTATTAATCCAGAAGTTTGAGATGGGTAGGGCATGTAGCACGCATGAGCGAATCCAGAATTGCATATAGAGTGTTAGTTGGGACACTGGAGGGAAAAAGACCTTTGGGGAGGCCGAGACGTAGATGGGAGGATAATATTAAAATGGATTTGTAGGAAGTGGGATAAGATGATAGAGACTGGATTAATCTTGAACAAGACAGGGACCGATGGCGGGCTTATGTGAGAGCGGCAATGAATCTCCGGGTTCATTAAAAGACATAAATAAGTATTATTATTACTATTATTATTATTATTATTATTATTATTATTATTATTATTATTTTCATTATTTTCATTATTTTCATTATTATTATTATTATTATTATTATTATTATTATTATTATTAATCCAGACGTTTGAGATGGGTAGGGCATGTAGTACGTATGAGCGAATCCAGAATTCCATATAGAGTGTTAGTTGGGAGACTGGAGGGAAAAAGACCTTTCGGGAGGCCGAGACGTAGATGGGAGGATAATATTAAAATGGATTTGAGGGAAGTGGGATAAGATGATAGAGACTGGATTAATCTTGCACAAGATAGGGACCGATGGCGGGCTTATGTGAGAGCGGCAATGAACCTCCGAGTTCATTAAAAGACATAAATAAGTATTACTATTATTATTATTACTATTATTATTATTATTATTATTATTATTATTATTATTATTATTATTATTATTATTATTATTTAGCCAGCTTTTGACCTCCTTCATAAATAAAAGTGTCTCTTTCACATCGTATGTCATGGTTTGGATATGACAAAATGACCTGTCAAATTGATCTCTAAATACATGAACGCTGATTAAAAACGACTCAGAGTGACAACTTTTTTAAAGTCGCCTTGACGCCGCTTTGAAGGGGATTATTATAACATTTCTGATCGTAATGTAACTATGAATGAAGCCTGAATCCATCGCAACTACTCTAAAGTAAAATAAAAATAATCAGGAGAATATAAACACACTGGTTCTCGTCGCCCAAAGCAATTACGCGATGAAGAATGAGCAAGAATGCTTTTTGCATTATATCTTTTTGATACAAAGAAGTCGATAATATGAAGGGAGAGCATTATTTTTTACTATTGGCTAAGCTTAAGGGCAAAATACACCTGCTTACACGTCCCTGATTGCATTGCAGAAAATGTATTAAGTTGGCTTTGAAATTCATTAACCATCCTCCATATTCTTCAGATTTAACCCTCTTAGACCATCACATATTTCCGAAAAAAACATTGAGAGGGAAGGTGTTTTTATCGAATGAGCAGTAATAAATTTAGTACTGTGGAAGAGTGGTTTGAAGACCAAGACAAACAATTTTTGTGAAAGGCTAAGTGTATATGACGTTCAAAAATATCAAATCCTACTATTCGATAGTGATCGATAATTCGTTGGTGTGAGTGTGGCTTCTTTAGTTATTACTTCTATGAATAGATGGCGAAGCTAACAGTCAGTGTTGCCAATCTATGTAAATATATCCGCATTAGCCTCTAGAATTCACTTTTTCGTACCACTCTACTGATTGTAAAACAACACTCGGTTTAGCTGAAAACCGTTGATATTGTCAAAGATGAGAATAATTTATGCTTAATCTACATAATCATTTTTCCTGACAGTTTTTTAACCGCCCTAATAATGCTGCCACTTATTGAGAACTAGCGGAACTCTTTCAATGTTTGTAGATTTTTTTATATCTTTGGTTCTGACCGATATGGTTATAATGTTCGCTTACACGATCAAAAATCGTAGGTTTTATACTTTTGAACGTCAGTATACAAACTTACAAGGTGTTTATTAGAGATGAACAAAACTAACTGCCGCTCTCGCTCGCTGTGTTCGTTGCATTTGTCTTTCGAGTCTAGTCTCGTCATTCTCGTGCGCTTCGAGTCTCGCTCATCATTCTCGAAATAGCATTTGGTCGGCGTGGAAAGATTTCGTAACTTTGAATAACATACATCGTTGAAATAAATAACATTGTAAATGTTTAAATGAGACAAAAAGACAAAACAGAACAGTATCTTAGTTATAAAAAATGTTCTGGTCCTATTAGGCTATATGATATTACCTATGGTTATATAAACAGAAAAAGAAAACGATTCTCAAATAAATTTGCATTTCTAGCCTAATACACATTAAACAACGTTAATATCTTTTTACTTGAGATTGCACACTTGATCTCAAACATATGAAAAGAAAATTCCTAGCCTTTTAATAAGGGCCTAGTAATTAAATAAAGACTGGAGAACGAAAGGTAGAGATGAT
Organism: Periplaneta americana; assembly: GCF_040183065.1. Taxonomy (NCBI): domain Eukaryota; kingdom Metazoa; phylum Arthropoda; class Insecta; order Blattodea; family Blattidae; genus Periplaneta; species Periplaneta americana. The sequence continues at coordinate 100,753,440 of NC_091133.1, forward strand.
GTTTCAAACAGGCTACTTGATTGTTTGTAGGCCTACATATACAAAAACAGTTGCCAAAGTAGATAAAAGTTCAGTCAAGTATAAACAACTGTGGCGATTCAAAGTTGCTTGACGTTCGGGACTTCGGGAGTGATCAATCTCGGCGTCTCGAAACACTCACAAGCAACGACGTGACGTATACAATATTGTCGTGCAGGTTTTCGGCTTTGAGGGCGCTGTTAGTCTTGCTTTCTCGATCGTTGTTCATCTCTAGTGTTTATATTCAACACATAAGAATTTGTTTTCAGACACACGCTCTAAACTTACGAATACCGCCTCATATAGGCCTACTCATGTGTATGCAATATTGAAATCCACTAGCACTGATCTCAAAGTAATACCGGTATTAGTTGATTACTAGAAAAGTAACACAAGGTTTCCTTACGACTTAAAATTTAATAATGTAAGAGAGCTCAATAATGGGAACTGTAACCTCAATATATTCTTCAAACTTTGCACCAGAAGGCGGAAACGATGTATCAACGTTACTACAACGATGCGACCTTCAAGTAATACGGACAGAAATGCTTCAACAAAGTTCTGTGGGATTCAGGATATCTGAACAATTTTCAGCATGACGGAAGTGGCCTTGAACATGCGACTGTGGACGAACTGAAGGCTTTTAGTATAACTTCGAAATATTTATATTTACATCTAGTTAAAAGATTTATGAGGGTGACTTTCTAAACTAGAGCACGAGGAGAGATTTACTGCCCGCCTTCACAACAAGTATATTCCCACAGACAACATAAACTGACATTAAGCTTATGGGAGCTTCTTTTTTTTAGATTCTAAAAGAGAAAATCATTCACCAAGCAATTTACTTACCACATTACTTAACATTAGATTTGTTATTTACATTTTTCCAAAGAATGAACAAAAATGAGTTTATCTACTGATTATATTGATTTGATTCGCATTCTTACAATTTATATGGAACTGAACTCAATTCATAGATAATCTAGTAATGTGTTTATTCAAAGTTTTCTGCCCAAAGGAAAGTCTTTCAATGCAAACCCAGCATTCTCCAATCTTCCCTATTTTCCGACTTCCTCTTAGTCTACGATCCATTATATTTTTTGTTTTCTATCATCTGATGTCTTCTTCTACTCTGAACTTTTCTTCCGTTCACCATTCCTTCCAGTAGGTACATTCTTCGGTAGACAGTTTCTTATCATTATTATTATTATTATTATTATTATTATTATTATTATTATTATTATTATTATTTATTATCATTATGATCAAGTTTTTTGAAAAGTGATCAAGGGTGTTATTGATTGTGAGTCTATCATAAACAATATCAGCCTTCGTATTCCTAAAAAAGGTTAAAGATTTCAAAAAAAACTTTTATAACAGAAATTCAAAATCATTTTCTCCAGTCTGTAGATGCATAAAATATGCCAATTTGCATAGGCACAATTTAGATCCTTTAAGGTATAGTTTCGTTTTGATTATTAGTATTTACTGTTCTTGTTCTCAATTTTATTTATGTATGTTTTTCTTGATTTAAGATATTATTTATTTATTTATTTATTTATTTATTTATTTATTTATTTATTTATTTTTGCACCTTTGTATCTTCTGTTTGAGTATTGTACTGAACTATAATTGGCCTCTGGCTCTTGTTCAGCACATAAATATTAATAATAAATAAATTTATTATTATTATTATTATTATTATTATTATTATTACTACTATTATTGTAAGGTACTATTATTATTATTATTATTATTATTATTATTATTATTATTACTACTACTATTACTATTAGTATTATGATTATAATTATTATTATTATTACTATTAGTATTATTATTACTATTAATGTTACTATTATTATTATTATTATTATTATTATTATTAGAGTATTATTATTATACTATTATTATTATTAGAGTATTATTATTATATTATTATTATTATTATTATTATTATTATGATCTCAAAATCTTTCGTAAAATTAATAGTTCGGCTGATTGTCAAATTCTTCAAAATGACATTAATTCAATTTTACAATGGTCTGTTGAAAATGGAATGAAAATTAATCAATCCAAAACTTTTGTTATTTCCGTCTCACGGAAAACTACTTCCCAAAAATTTAATTATTCTCTTAGTAATGTCGTAATTACTAAGAAAGATTGTATTAGAGATCTTGGTGTCTTACTTGATTCAAAATTATATTTTCATGATCATGTGCAATATATTTATACCCATTCATTAAGAATGCTTGGTCTAATCAGATCTATAACTTATTCTTTTTCTACTCCTATGTGTTTATTAATTTTATACTATACATTGGTTAGATCCAAGCTTGAATATGCATCTGTAGTATGGAACTCTATTACTTCCACTGACTCGGCTAAATTGGAGAATATTCAAAGAAAATTTATTTCCTTGTGTTCTTATAGATTTTTACCAAATTCCGATTATAACTATGAGACTAATTGCAAATATTTTAGTTGCGGTAGTTTGTTTACCAGACGTCAGGATCTTGATTATTTATTTTTTTGCAAAGTCATTAAGGGTGATATTGATTGTGAATCTTTCATAAGCAATATCAGTCTTCATATTCCTGCTAAGGGTTTAAGATTTCATAAAATGTTTTATAATAGGAATTCTAAATCTCTGTCTCCGGTCTGCAGATGTATTAAATATGCTAATTTGCATGGATTGAACTTGGATCCATTTAATGTGTAATATATCTTTTGAGTTTTTATGTCATTTTTATTAATTTATGCCATTGTCAATATATGTATGATACTATTCTTGCCAATACACATCTTTACAATATTACTTATATTATTCCAGTCTTCATTTATTTGATTTCATTAATACATTTGTAATTCACTCTATTGAATTGCCATTATTTTTAATTATCTCTAATAATTATTATTTGTGCTATTTATTTTGTTGCATTTGGTCAATTGATTAATGTAGACTAATATATATTGTATTTCATCTCACTGCCATTTCTATCATTCATTCTCATCATCATTTGTTGTTTTGTTTGTATCTTGTGCTAAACTGTAATTGGCCTTGTGCTGTTGTTTCGCACATTAATATTATAAATAAAATAAATAAATAAATAAATAAATAAAATAAAATTATTACTATTATTGTTATTATTATTATTACTACTACTATTATTGTTAGTTTTATTAATATTATTATTATTAGTATTATTATTACTATTATTATTACTATTAATATTATTATTATTATTATTATTATTACTATTAATGTTACTATTATTATTATTACTATTAGTATTATTATTACTATTATTATTGTTAGAGTATTATTATTATTATTATTATTATTATTGTTGTTGTTGTTGTTGTAGTGGTGGTCCTTAACAAATATGTTAAAGAAAATGAAGCGACGCTAATAGCCTATAGACAGTACTAACATTTAGTCTCAGGCTAGCTATGTAGGCCTACCTTGTGAGCGACATAAAATGTGCTGAAAGATATAAATGATGTGCATTCCCTTGTAGGGCGGGAAGTAAAACCGCAAATCACGAGCATGAAGCAAGACAAGGCAAGGCAAGGCAAGGCAACTCGGGAATGCTGGCTCGCATGTAGATCCGTTTCGCACTGAACAACAGCCGTATTCATGTCTATTTCTATTTGTCTGCAAGGGTGTCTAGTAGTCCGGAGGAAACCCCGTGTCGGCCGAGACATCTGGCGATACGGTATCGCAGTCGGGAGCAGATGTAAACCGCAGAGACCGCAGGCCTGACAATGCAACTCCACGGCGGTGCATTAGGGATGTCAATGGATGCAACACGCAAGGCCCCAAAGCCCCGTCTCCCTTACAAGGATAACTCATCTTAAGGGATCATTACCTTATCCATATGAGAAAATAAATGTCTCGTTTCAGCTTGGTGGAGAATGATAAAAATGAAATAGAATTTACAAGAAATAAAATAAAACAAAAGTTGTTCTTCTTTTAGCCAGAAAGAGTAACTACACAATATAAATTCCTTTCACAGGAGTTCAAAGTACTGAACAATATGCATAAACAAATACCCGCAGATAGTTTAAGCGGATAATGCCACAATCGCAATATGCATGTCTTATTAACTACGGAAAATAATGTAACTCATCTATAATGAGAGTCACTTCTTTATCTATTGACTTCCTGTATTTTTATTTTTTTATTTTAGTAGGTTATTTTACGACGGTTTATCAACATCTCTGGTTATAGCGTCTGAATGAGATGAAGGTGATAATGCCGGTGAAATAAATCCGGGTCCAACACCGAAAGTTACCCAGCATTTTCTCATATTGGGTTGAGGGAAAACCCCGGAAAAAACCTCAACCAGGTAACTTGCCCCGACCGGGAATCGAACCCGGGCCGCCTGGTTTCGCGGCCAGACGCGCTAACCGTTACTCCACAGGTGTGGACGACTTCCTGTATTACCTTCTACATTGTATACTTGTGCTATGCTAACCACCTAATCTTTGAGCTACAGTTCGCTTTCGAGAATTGGAATTATTCTTCAATGAAGACGACATGGTATTTTAGTCTGATATTTAACGAAACTATATCAAGTAACAGGTTATGTATCATATAAATGTAGATATAGGAGAACATTTTGAGTTATGAACATCAACATTAATTGCCGCTGATTGAGGTTCTACATCTATTATCAGGCAGCACATCTCACTTGACGATATGTGTCAGAGGAAGAACAAATTGTTCGTATACATCTGAAGTCTGACTAGTGTAATATGTACAGCGATGTATGTAATGGAGGGGGAAATGAACTGGTCACCCTACCCATTATCTCCTGGCCTAGTTACCTGATAAGTGGTACCTTGTTAGTATAACGTGTGAGGTTCAGACCTGTCTTCGGACAGTTGACTAAACATCATCAACATTAATGGAATATTTTCCTTACTGTAATGAAATGAAGAACTGAATGAAAAACTTCTTCTTCGTGATTGAAATAGTTTGTCTACCAACGAAATAGAGGAATTATCAGAATTACCTTTTTTTTAAATTTATTGAGTATGCCCCAACGAGTATAACTCATATGTAGGGGCTATACAAGAATACATACATATGTTATACAATATAATTGAAAAGTCATGAAACTACAGTCAGTGAAAAACAAACAATAACACAAGAATTTATTAAAGAAAGAAAGCAAAATAACAACAAATTGTAAGATAACATACTGTAAAGTTTTGGGCAGAAAGAAGAAAAAGTTTGAAACCATGAAATAAATAAATCAACTGAGAATTAAAATAAATAATCTTCCCAAAAACGTAACCTTGTGATTCGAGCTTAAAAATAATTTCCTACAACGACTCTGTTACAATTTAGGTTGCAGACACAACCAAGTGTACCGATATTTAGGCTACGTAATTGCAATACATCTCTCAATGCTGTTTGCATCAATATACAGGATAATTCACAATTATGTCCCTATTTTCTTTACACTATAGATGTATCATTAATGAAGTTACACTGTTGCTTTTAATTATATAATGTACTATGAACCTTGCCATTTCATATTTCGACGTAGGCACCAGCATTAGTAACACATCGTTGCAGTCGGAGTCCAATGTCCCCGACAGCCAGTTGCAACATATCAGGAGTTCGCGGGAAAAACGATGAATGTCACATTTCTGTTAAGGATTAGATAATGATCTAATTGAGTCTATAACTCCAAGATGTAGTGCTGTTTCTATAGAAAATGTATTCATGGTGATAATTCTCCTTTTTACCATTTTTCATAAGAACAACATTAAATTTCGCAGTGATCCATTGAATTAGATAATGACATCAACCTTAAGAAAACTGTGACATTCATCGTTTTTCCCGCGAACTCTTCATATCTCTTGGCACACGCGCACATTCCTCCATAATCACCGTTTCCAAAGTGTCAAAATCATGCGGTTTTCTAGCATACAATTTCTCTTTCAAATACTCCCAGAGAAAAAAATCCAAGAGGGGCAAGTCTGGGCTTCTTGGTGGCTACTCAACATTTCCGCCACGTCCGATGACGCGGCCTGGAAAAATCATTGTATGTATGTATGTATTTATTTACACTGCAAGTGGGCAAGCACCCGGTGGCAGTGGTATATACAATATTAACAATACACAGTTAAAATGATAAGCAATACACAATAAAATTTACAATACATAATACAATTTACAACACATATACAATTTTATACACAATAAAATAAGAATACACAATACAATTTAACACAATAATAATAAAACATAAAATAAAAGACCTAATTTTACAACACAACCTACATAATTATGTATAGGTCCTACATAAGTTTCAATAGTCTTTCACTTTACTCTCATCTCATTCCCTGTAGTGGCACTATGACGCATTTCACTGACACTTTAGCACACATTTCACTGACACTCTATAACACATTTCACTGACACTATAGAACACATTTCATTGACGCTATAAATTATCACTGATCGGAACTGTTCACTGCACTGTAAAACCATAACTTCACTGACTCACCTCGCTTCACTGATACAACAGTTCAAATAAGTTAAATAATTGCATTCTTATGCATACTTATAAACAGAACTAGATTTAAACTAAACATTTCCAGTCTAAGGCCCTCTTACACGCTATTTTTAAATAATTTACAATTCAAACCAAGGAAGTAAACTCGTCAGGCTAGATAAATACATGTCACCTTAAAAAATTAAATGTTGAATGTCACCTTAATTTTAATTTTCACTTTATACACAACTCTTTAAATTATTCTTGAATCTCCTTAAGGAAGGACAGCCCTCAAAGACTGCTGCAGGTAGGTCATTCCAATCATTTATAGTTCTCTTTAAAAATGAGAATTTACCTACATCCGTTTCCTGTTTCCTACATTTGATTTTAAAATCATGATCGTTCCTACCATAGTACGTTGGCTTTTCTAACCGAGCCGTTATGTCTACCCATGCTTTCTGACCTAGATGTGCTCTATACAATGATGTTATTCTAGTTTTCCTACGTCTGTTTTCCAAAGTTTCCCATTTAAGTTCTTTTATCGTATCGTTCCCATCTTCTCTTTTACCTTTAACAAATTTAGCTGCCCTATACTGGATTCTTTCTAAGGAATTTATCTGATATATTCTATAGGGATCCCAACACGTAGTTCCGTATCCCATTAACGGTCGCACTAACGTTAGATATGCTATTTCCCTCGATTTGGGGCTAGCCTTTCTCAAGATTCTCATAATAAAGTGAAGTGCCCTCCATGCTTTGCCTGTAACATTATCAACATGCTCTCCCCAAGAAAGTTTGGAGTTTAAATACACTCCTAGGTATTTACAACATTGTTCTTGCGGAATTACAACACCACTGAATTCGTAATTAAGACTAGTTTCCTCTCGGGTTTTACAAAGCCAAGCCATTCTCGTGAAATCAATCAAAATGGGGAGGTGCGCCGTCTTGCATAAAGCACATTCGAACGCAGTAACAGGAAGGTGTCTTTGTTCAGGTCATAAACCGCTAGAGAATGTGTGGAGAGAGTAGTTTCCGCACAAGACCAAAAACCTGCCTATTTCTTCTGCCTTTGCTGTAGTTAAAACTGTACTTACTGGGAAGAACACTCGCCACCTCCTAGCTAAAACATCAGTGAATGGACAATACAGCCGATAGGAACTGAATATACGTCGTCACTACTGTCAGCTGGGAGACACGCGACAACTACTTAATGTTTGTAAACAAAACGCACGGACCAAGGATGTCTATCCTGATACAGTTACTTTATGCAAACCTTAGTTATCAAGTTTCAGGAAATTGACGTCCGTAACAAATATCGATACACGCTGGCGTTTTGCAGAGAATGTATGACTCTGGAATGTCCCTTCATCCGACATCAAGGAACTTGTAAACTATCTTGTGTCGTATTGTTTTAATGAAATTCAATAATATGAATTCAGGAAAAATAAAACGAAATGGTGTTGATGAAATGGAAATCGAAGGAAACGAATAACCCCAGAAAAAACTCTCGTATATGATCTTATATACCACATAAGTAATTCCAGTCAACATTGGCGATGAAACCTCAGGTCACCGAATGCTAAGTTCGAGCCCTATGACAGGGAAAATAGAGGACGACGACGACGACGAAGACGACATGACGAAGGTGTTGATAATGCTCTCATTACAGGAATTCTGTCTCATCTTAACGTGAGAAATAATAAAAACCATTTTAGTAGATAGTTCTGAGACAAGAAAGTATTTTTCGCTTCCTTCTCGATTAAAATTCTAACAAGCACACACCCCTAATTGTAGTAAGTGGCAGAAACTAGCTTAACACTTCTACAGACCCCGATCACGTTCCGTGTCAGGTATCCCCGAACACGACCAGGATTCAGCCAGGGGAGTAGCGACCTCTGAAACATACGAGTGCAATTGTTGCACATGAAATTAACACTCCACGCTCTGTGAGCAAACTCGCCAAGACACTTTTCTTGCTCGAAAATTTGCAAAAATAAAACAGTTTACACTTCTTGCTCACTTTTCCAGTGTTTGGATTGCTAACGATGTTTGGAATGTTGTTTAAACTCCTCAACATGTTAGCCACGTTTCTTTATTTTTATTTCGTTGATACATGGTCTTTAAAATCAGCTTCGACAAGAAAGGCGAAACGGATGAATGGATCTTCAAAGGAGAGCAATTCGAGATTTTGCCCACCTATACAGAGTGAAAGGTATTCAATGACAGTCCTCTTAAGAGACGAATCTCTAGCGAAATATGAATGAAAAAATTCTAGACCATTTTGTTCCTTTATGCTTACATTTCCAAGAAATAATTACGTGATAATCTGTGATCCCACATTTTATAAAGTTCCCAGTTCCAACAAATATTTTGCATAATCTTTGTGTCACGTTTACAGTTTCAAAGTATTTTTATAATTTAATTATTAATAAATCTCTTTAACTTTAGTTTTGTAAAAATATAGGCTATACATTTCTTTTTCCTTCCTTTCCCACTTTAGTTCTCTTTATCAGCCGATGAATTTATTATCATAGCCTTTTTATCGTGAATTTCATTTAATCTTCGTATTTCTTTTCTTTTTTATTATTATTTTATTACATTCCATTTTTATATATTCTTCCTTACGTTTTTCCATATTAACCATTTATACTAAATGAGTTGCTTTCACTATATTCCAATGTATTCTACTTTCTTTTTTTTTTCTATTATGGTATTATTTTCATGTTGTTTAGTGTCGATTTTATTATGCTATTATTATTATTTTTTGTAATATGTTAGTATTCTGTTCTTTAATTTTTTGTTAAATTTTAATTGCTTGTAGGCCTATACTTTGTGGCCTGGTAGAGTGTAAGAGAAGGCCCTATGGCCTTAACTCTGCCAGTATAAATAAAGAATTATTATTATTATTATTATTATTATTATTATTATTATTATTATTAAGTTTATGTGTTTGGAAGCGCTGTTACCTGAATGTATACTCGTGCTTCACCCTAAGGCGTGACTTGTTCAGACGTACACTCGTAAAGCGTTTTGCACAGCGGTGCGTTCAGCAGACAGCGTTTCTTCACATAATTTTCCCTCACTGCTGCGAAAAAGGTGTGCTAGTACTACTGAATTTACTGCGATGATGCAATTTTTCCTACATACAAAGTCGATTTTTCACTACATAAAAAGAAATAATGCAAAATGACAAATGAATACTATGACCCTTTTATCTTAAGAATTTTTGGCAAATTAAAAATAAAATTATAAGAAATAATTATATTCCACTAATATTTTGTTCGGTAGACAGATATGTATTGCCTATATAATTCTGGCAGTTTATATCGTTTGCAGCCTGTATATCTTATTCTTACAATAATACAGGGACATCATTTTATTTTTACTAACATTTTTAATATTAACTTGCCTATACCTCTGGATCAACGCCGTTTGCTACCCCCTTCCACGACAGGAGTTCTATGATACTGTGCGTAATATACAAACAAATCACTTTACTAGATATAGGAAGGAAGAAAAGTACTTAATCCATTTACGTAAACTAGGATATATTGAGCTTTTGAGTTTGATCATTTTCATTAGGTTTTTGTTTAATCAAAATTCAATACAGTATTAGCAATAAGTGTTTTAACTCACGAATTGAGCTGTCCATGCGGACGTATTCATTATGCAGTGTATATTCTACTGTCTACAGCACATTAGCGTACAATATAGAGAATGAAGTTAAATTGAAAAATAATCATAATATGGATATTTAAACACATTTTTGAAAATGGTGGCCGTTCATTTCGATACAGGCTTCAGTTCTAATGTGCATATTATCGCACTATAGACTATTGTACCTAATCCCAATTACCAGTTTCGTTCTTCGTACTAGTAACTCATGTTGAATTTATTTCGAATAAATTTTATTCAGCTTCCTCCAACTGAAGGCTGCCTAGAAGCCAAAGCTTACCATAAAATTGTTGTTATAATAAAAAAATAAATAAATAAAACAATGGAGAAGAAAAAGAATAAGAAATAGCACAATTAGAAATAATTGGAAAAGACTAAACAAAACATCATTAATTCCAGAAGAAACATAAAATTCCTAGTATCTATTAGCTATTGGATGATCACAGTCGTCTATTTAGCACTGGTTGCAAGACCCAACTTAAGTGAGCAGATCGCCATAACAAAGAGCTCAATCTATATAACTGTAGAGATAGTTTCTTAGGATTTTTATAGATCCCTTCACTACAGACATAGATACTTCAGTGACAAGAGTCTGTCCTAGACCAAACTGCTTACAAAAATGCGCGAATCTTTTTGTGATGGTTCCTCTAGCCCCAATCAGTAATCCAATAACTTCGATCGACGTTAGATGATATTCTGTACCTACTCTATAAAAGAGTATCTTACGTACTGTAAATTCAATCTTCACTTCTGCCGGACCCGAAAATATAAAATTACTCAGACATGCTATCTACTGTCCGTCCAAGTGGTTATGTCGTAAGGTCGTAGAAAGGGAGGAAATCACGTGACAGTTAATTACTTAACGAGGCCCTTTTATTTAAGTTATTTTAAACAGTTGTATAATATTACGTAGACGTCCAGTTTCTAACAGAAATTAATGTTCTCAGAAAAGAGCTAAGACAGCCCAGAGTCCACACCTGTGGAGTAACGGTCAGCGCGTCTGACCGCGAAACCAGGTGGCCCGGGTTCGAATCCCGGTCGGGGCAAGTTACCTGGTTGAGGTTTTTTCCGGGGTTTTCCCTCAACCCAATATGAGCAAATGCTGGGCAACTTTCGGTGCTGGACCCCGGACTCATTTCACCGGCATTATCACCTTCATTTCATTCAGACGCTAAATAACCTAGATGTTGATATAGCGTCGTAAAAATAACCCAATAAAATAAAAATAAAAAAGACAGCCCAGCCACTAGCTGGCGAATAAAAGCTGGTGTGGGAAGCCGGGATACGACATAGGCAAATGGACGACAGTACCTGTGCGAAAATGATTCAATATTGAAAGTTCTTTCGTCACTAGAAAACGCGAACATATTTTTGGAACGTACTGTTTACTATGATCTTAAGGCTACTATGACTGTATATGAGGTCTTGGATCTGTGTGGAGGACGGTTGAACTTCATTAGTAGAAGGGGTGGGAGTGAAGTATATTCAAAAACTGAGGTACAATAAAAATTGAAGTAAAAATAAAATGATATCCCTGTATAAACAAATACCACTCGGGTATTACCTCATGCTATTTCTGCATTTGTTCAAGAATTCAGTATCAAATTAACAAAGGAAATCACGGAGAGTTAAACACAAAAGTTTGGAAGTGTCTGAAGCAACGTGAAGCTTTATAAATAATTTAACGTAAACCTTATGCAAAGAGAATACGGCAAACACATGTAATTCATTTAATTAACTGATGTTGAATTATCCGTGTAAAAACATTTTAACTGGGCAATAAATTTGCCTCTCTCAGTCTCTCAACGAAGTCTTTCTCATGAGTGCATTCACTGAGACCGGTCGTTGGGCAGCATAGACTTCAGCCACGCAATAAAATGGTATGCTGGCTGCAATATGAATATGGAAGGTGCAATAACTCTTGGGGCATGATGGTGCATGAGGTCGCTGGATTACCTCCGCTATCAGCCTAGCGCTAGTCCACAATGTTTCCCAGCATCGATTTCGATAATAAAATAGTCACTACTCCACTAGAATATTGATCCATTAGGTCTATAGAAAACTGTAGTACAACAACAGGAAACAATGTCCGTTATTCTAAGCCATTAGTTCCCAAAGTGGGGGTAGCGGGGAGTCACGAGATGATTTACAAAATAAAACAAAAACACCTTATTAACATGCTTTTATTTTGCATTTAGAAACATAAACAACGTTGAACATAAAAATGAAACAAACTTACTTACTTACTGGATTTTAAGGAACCCGGAGGTTCATTGCCGCCCTCACATAAGCCCGCCATTGGTCCCTATCCTGAGCAAGATTAATTCATTCTCTGTCATCATATCCCAACTCCCTCAAATCCATTTTAATATTATTTTCCCATCTACGTCTCGGCCTCCCTAAAGGTCTTTTTCCCTCCGGCCTCTCAACTAACACTCTATATGTATTTCTGGATTCGCCCATACGTGCTACATGCCCTGCCCATCTCAAACGTCTGTATTTAATGTTCCTAATTATGTCAAGTGAAGAATACAGTGCGTGCAGTTCTGTGTTGTGTAACTTTCTCCATTCTCCTGTAACTTCATCCCTCTTAGCCGCAAATATTTTCCTAAGCACCTTATTCTCAAACACCCTTAACCTATGTTCCTCTCTCAAAGTGAGAGTCCAAGTTTCACAACCATAAAGAACAACCGGTAATATCACTTTTATAAATTCTGACTTTCAGATTTTTTTACAGCAGACTGGATGATAAAAACTTCTCAACCGAATAATAAGAGGCATTTCCCATATTTATTCTGTGTTTAATTTCCTCCCGAGTGTCATTTATATTTGTTACTGTTGCTCCAAGATATTTGAACTTCTCCACCTCTTCAAAAGATAAATTTCTAATTTTTATATTTCCATTTCGTACTATATTCTCGTCACGAGACATAATCATATACTTTGTCTTCTCGAGATTTACTTCCAAACCTATCTCTTTACTTGCTTCAAGTAAAATTCCCGTATTTTCCCTAATCGTTTGTAGATGTTCTCCTAACATGTTCATGTCATCCGCATAAAAAGGCAGCTGATGTAACCCGTTCAATTCCAAACCCTCTCTGTTATCCTGGACTTTCCTAATGGCATACTCTAGAGCAAAGTTAAAAAGTAAATGTAATAGTGAATCTCCTTGCTTTAGCCCACAGTGAATTGGAAACGCATCTGACAGAAACTGACCTATACGAACTCTGCTGTACGTTTCAATGAGACACATTTTAATTAATCGAACTAGAAACAATCTTCTAGCGGTTACAAAGTGAAAAATAATTGAATCACTAAATACGAAAAGGGAATAAGTCACCTTTTGTGGCCATTCTTTTAAATATTATAGTCTTTGGGCATATTTTAATTTATTTTTAATTTAAAAGGAATTCTCTCATATAATGAGATACAAGTAAAAATAATCTTACTGTATTTCGATAAAACTACTAAGGAGCTTTCTTGTACATTAGTGGCAAAAAAAAAAAAACCGCACCGACCCTTGTAGCTGATTTCAGAGTCTTGTTCACTCCAGAGCACGATAGACTGGTAACTAAGACTTTCGTGGTTCGAATCCTGCCTGGGAAGGAAACTTTTTTTTGTTCCTTATTCAAATTTATTCCCAATACTTTTCGATTGCAGCGATATTTTACTACTTAATTAACTTATTATTCCCAGAACATGAATTTTACCAGCTATCGAAAAGTATTGTGACCAAATTTGAATAAGGAACAAAAAAAGTTTTCTTCCCAGGCAGGATTCGAACCACGAAAGTCTTAGTTACCAGTCTATCGTGCTCTGAAGTGAACAAAGCTCTGAAATCAGCTACAAGGGTCGGTCCGGTTTTTTTTTTGCCACTACTGTACATCTTGTAAGATAGCTTGAACGTTTCCTGTCCAGCTCAAATAGTTTTTGTACAAAATATACTAATAATCTGGAAAATGTGGATTTCAGTAAACAGCCTTCAAGGTTAAATATACGACGAGCATATTATTAGTCATTATGGCGACACAATTTGAATAAGCATATATATTTAATACATAATATTCTCGGAATATATACGGAGTGTTTAACGAGAATTTATCGTCACTTACGGAGCTTATTTACGAAGACATTCTGAGCAAAAATGTCACATGAACATGTATCCTAATCTCAATATTTTCAGATGTAAACTAATTTGAAGTTGTATGTAAATGCCATTATTCTTTAGTTTTAAAAGTAAAAGAATAAACTATTCATAAGTATCATTTCTTTAATTGGCTAGTGTTCTGAAGCTAAAAATGTGTTGTTAATTGCTTTGTACAGATTTTGTTTTTTCAATTTTTAACTAAAAATTATATTATTCTTACGCACTTATCACAAAAATTGTTACAAATCACACAACTTTAGGAACTTGATTCTTTACAGTTTAATTAAGTACCCTAATGTACAGTTTTGAAGAATTACAAGAGTGGCGTGATTTGTAACAGTTGTATGATAAATGCGTAAGAAAAATGTAATTTTGTAGTTAAAAATCGAAAAAAAAATCTGTACGAAATAACTATGGAACTCACAACAATGTTTAGCTTCAGAATACTAGCTAATTAAAGAAATGATACTCCCGAATAGTTCATTCTTTTTCTGTAATATTTTTTTGTCCTTAAAACTAAGAATAATGGTATTTGACAAACAACTTCAAATTAGTGTAACTCTGAAAATATTGAGATTAGGACATACGTTTATATGACATTTTTTTGCTCTAGAATGTCTTCGGAAATAAGCTCCGTAAGTGACAGTAAATCTTCGTAAATCACCCTGTATAATTAAGTATGTGAACTATTCACAAAAGAACGCTCTTTATTGTAAAGCAAATAAAAACATATCTGAAATTTTTAACTTTTTTTAAGGGGAGGCAGAGATGAATATTTCAAAATCCACAAAATTTATCCAATTTGTTTGAAATTGATCATGGGTACTAAGTATCTTATTAGTAATGGACATACCAAGTTTCAACTTTCTAAGTAGGCCTACAATAGTTCTGTAAATATTAATAATTTTATGAAACTTTATATCGTTTGATATAAAATGCTCCATGCACCATATTGTAAGAAATTTTCAATATTTCTTTTTATTTATATGTTCAGAGAAGGTATATAAATAATAAGTATAATTAGTTTATTATGGGAATAATATAGTAATACAGTTATCTTGGTTTTAATTTCATACTTTTAAAGGGCACAAAATCAAAAACTAACATCGGAATATGAAAATAAAGATAATAAAAATGGAAAAAACCAAATTTTCACTTTTTCTTCAGTTTTCGTTCAAAATTTCACCTCTGCCTCCCCTTAAGGGACAATTCCCCTCAAGATATCGAAGTCCATCCTTGACTTTTCATGGGTTGCAAGAAAGGCAGAGGTGCAAGTTCTTACCAATGTACAGAGAAGAACAGCAACACGGTGAGTGAAGACCTCTTTCATGTGCCTGCCCTACACCTCTTGATATTAAGAACGGAACACCGATGTTGTTGTAATAACGGTATATTTGCTTATTGTAAACGAGAATTTTTCAACCTTGGCGCATAGAACACTTGTGTTAAGTTTGTGGTTTGCATCGTTTACACTGTGCACTTCCTCTTACTGCACATCCCACGCTATGTCCTTCAAACTAGTGTCAATATGTCATTCAGGAACAGGGTAGCGTTAAGTATATAACACCGGCTTTTCCACTTCACTTTTTTCCAAGTAAATCATGCCAAATATTGATATATTATATTATAACTTAGAGATACAGGTATTCTTTCATATATGAACACGCCATTCTGGGACGAAGTCACAAGTATTGTAGAGATGAGGATTCGCCTCGGTTTGCCCGGCAATCTTTTTGCGGTGGGGAGGACCCCAGAGACAGTCCAACCAAGTAGTCGGCCCATGAGGGAGTCAGATCCGTGCGACTGATCGACGAACAGGAGCGCTACCAACTGAAATACGACGGAGGATTTTTACTGTAGTTTTACGAGGGAGAGTCGAAAAGTAACCTTAATAATTGTTTTATTAATTTAATATGTACAATAAGACTGCAAACACTTTATCACTTTTCATCATAGTCCCAACTACGATCAGTGCAAATGTTTCTGTTCCTACTATGCTAAAAGTGATTGTTTCTAGTCTAATGCAGCCGTGGAGAAAAAGCCATGGTGCGCCGAGCCACTGTGTAAGCTGCAACGTGCATAGCACTTATGGAGAGAGGCGGACAACCGAAGGGGAAGTTGTAATAGGACGTGTAACGAAGAAAGAAATGAACAAGAAAACATAGGACACATTATCACAACCTAAAATTAACTGTCTTCAGAATGTCTCTGCGACAAAGTTTCAAAATAAGGAATTATGTCACTTACTGCCAATCGTAGTTGATCACGAAGGTATTTGTCTGTCAGTCGTGATCTAAATTTTATTTTTACTATTTTCATTGTTGAAAATAATTTTTCACAAACGTAAGTTACAGCGAACATAGCTTCAACAGAGCAAGCGAAAGAACGAAGCTTCAAATATTTATTTTTTTCCAAAGATTTGAAAAGTTCAATATCTGTCAAGTCCTTAAATCTAGCTTTCATTTAACGTCACATTGTAAATCTGTGAGTTTAAATTGAAAATCCAACCGCATTATTCGTACATCTGCTGTAAAAGAATCGACGTACAGAGATGATGATGATGATAATAATAATAATAATAATAATAATAATAATAATAATAACAATAATAATAATAATAATAACAATAATAATAATAACACTTAACCTTTTAATGTTTCATCAGTAACATGTAGTAACTTATAATGCCGTTTTATGTTATACAACCGTTTTCCTAGTAATATTTGTGAACAAATCATACATTTAATATTTTCATCATATTGTAAGCAAAAGAATGCATCCTCCCATCCTACTTGAAACTTTCGTTTTTTTTTTTTAATAGAGATACATGGTTTCCAAAGAGATATTGCGACGATACGCCACTCGCAGGTCCGAGACAAATACAAATAGAACGGAGTTTGACTTCAGTGAGTAAGAGGGTGGGGGTTGTAGGTAGGAAGCGAGGGAAAAGCACTGCGAGCCACAATGTGCTCGTGAGTCGCATTTTCGCCTCGGCTGGTCTAAAGGTTCATTCACAATGAAAATTAAACATAACATAAGCGTTAACTTAAAAATACAAACGTTACGGTAAAATCAAGAAGTCATACCATCATTCACGATGGGAACATAAACATAACCGCAAACATACTTGGTAACCATGGAAACATAACAACGACGCCATTTCCTCATATCCTGTCGTATACTTCAGCGCTCCACGATTGTGTTCTGTTTGCAAATCACGTCAGTATAAGCATGAAAGTTTGGAGTTTGCAAACTTTCATGTTAACGTCTTGCGGTAATGTTTATGTCAATGTTTATGTGAATCATTATGAATGATCCCATTTGGTAGCCTGGGCGCAAACTTCTGTGTTTATGTTACGGTTATGTTTAATTTTCATTGTGAATGGGCCTTTATTGTACAAACACCATGAATAAAGAAACGGTTAGCCCGCCTGATCGTGCAACGAGCGAGCCCCGGGTTCAAACCCTGGTTGAGATAAGTTACCTGGTTCAAGTTTTTTCCGGAGTTTGCCCTCAACCTGATAACAACAAAGGCTGGGCAACTTTCGCCACTGGATCCTGGACTCATTAACACTTCCGAGGGCCTTTCGACACCTTAGAACGGCTGTCGGAATGCATCCTGTGCTGCTTGGTCATCCTGGCGGAATTAATTTAAGGCAGGGAAGTGTAGGGGGACCGTTAGATGAGAGGGTGGGTTGTCGTTCGGCCGATGGGCTGGTACTCATCATTTTCATTCATTCCATAATTCAGTGCACAATAAGCCATTGTTGAGACGACGTGCTGAAGGGTCGTCCCTAACTCGCCCCTAGCCACGCACAACTACTACTACTACTACAACAACAACAACAGCAACTACTACTACTACTACTACTACTACAACTACTACAACTACAACAACTACTACTACAACAACAACAACAACAACAACAACAACAACTACTACAACAACAACAACTACTACTACTACTACTACAACAACAACTACTACTACTACTACTACAACAACAACTACTACAACTACTACTACTACTACAACTACTACTACTACTACAACTACTACTACAACAACAACAACAACTACTACTACAACTACTACTACTACTACTACAACAACAACAACAACTACTACTACAACTACTACTACTACTACTACTACAACAACAACAACAACAACAACAACAACAACTACTACAACAACAACAACTACTACAACAACAACAACAACTACTACAACAACAACAACTACTACTACAACAACAACAACAACAACAACTACTACAACAACAACAACAACAACAACAACTACTACAACAACAACAACAACAACAACTACTACAACAACAACAACAACAACAACAACAACAACAACAACAACAACAACAACTACTACAACAACAACAACAACAACAACTACTACTACAACAACAACAACAACAACAACAACAACAACTACTACAACAACAACAACAACAACAACTACAACAACAACAACTACAACAACAACAACAACTACAACAACAACAACAACTACAACAACAACAACTACAACAACAACAACAACAACAACAACAACAACAACTACAACAACAACTACAACAACAACTACAACAACAACTACAACAACAACTACAACTACAACTACAACAACAACAACAACTACAACAACAACTACAACTACAACTACAACTACAACTACAACTACAACTACAACAACAACTACAACTACAACTACAACAACAACAACAACAACAACAACAACAACAACAACAACAACTACTACTACTACTACTACTACTACTACTACAACTACAACTACAACTACTACTACTACTACTACTACTACTACTACTACTACCACTACCACCACCACCAGCACCACCACCACCACCACTACTGGACCCATTTCGCCGACATTATCACCTTCATGTCTTTTAGACGCTAGATAACCTTAGCAGTTGATAAAACATCGTAAAATAACCAATTAAAAAACCATAGCAAAGTACACAATTCCGTAGAATCAACATCCAAAACCTTCTCTTAAAACAAAATTTTGCTTTCACTTGAGTAAGCCACTATAGATACTCTTTCAGAAGTATGTTGTTGACTGCATCTCGAATGCAAATAGGCAGAGGTAAAATTCGCATTAATCACATTTAAACCGTTCGCACTGTAGTTGTGATGGTGGTGACACGTAATAGATGCGTAACCACAGACTTAAAAACCTTGACCTTCAGCCTCAAAGACATAGAGGCAACCGCTTCTAACAACCTTACACGGAGTCGACGAGACAGACATGCAATTAAATCGTAATTGTCTGAAAGCAAACATCCAACCTACAAGTCCGTGTTACAACCACATTCGTTTAACATGAATTATTATGTACGTAACAGTGCATACATACGAATATTGAAATTCACTTTAAATGAACGTCGTTACTATTACAGTATAGGAATACGAACGGGACTTGGATGAAGCACTGGCGGCGCTTTTTCGAAATTATCCGGCATTTCGGGGTTAGCGAAATCAAGACAAATTTTGAATATATTTATTCATCTCTAAATATTCCCACTTGCCATCGTGTAGAGCAGTGGTTCTCGAATTGGGGTCGTATAAAGAGTAGAGAGGGTCGAGAGACGATTTACAAAATGAAACAAAAAACGCCTTATTAATGTACACTTATTGTATGTTCACAAAGATCCACAACATTTACAGTTGCCGCCAGCGTTTTTGGCGTGTGTTCTACAGTACAGTGCTCAGTTTGTGAGCATGCTGCTAGTGCAGCTGAGAATGGAACCACTTCCTATACACGTCACATCAGCCATTTGTCAAACACAGTTGTCAGACTGGCTATGGTGAAGGTAGGACACTAGCACTTAACGTTCCCATTACTTATTTCACACGCCAAAAACGGTGACGCGGACTGTAACACAATAAAAAAATCAGTAGTTATACACTGAAGTAAAATTATTTTATTAATGTGACGAATGTGCCTGTTTTTCAGAAAGTAGCTCTCAAATCTGAAATTTGTATTCGTACACATACAGTGATATCACTTTCAAATTCAGTGAGATTTTTCGCCTTTGTTTACATGAGTTTCATAGCTTATTTTGCATAAATATAAGGTTGCAAGTAAATAATTTAAGAGCTTCTTCTGCAAGTTCGAGATATTCATGCATTCTTTCGCTCCACAACTGGTCTACACTCTGCGAAAAAGATTATAAGCAAACATTTTCATGGAACCAGAAAAAAAAATTAATTTTTTTCTTCCACCATGTTAATAATGTCAAAAAAAGTGCTTGTAGAAATTTTGGCCACTCGAACGCAATTACAAGGGCTGTAAAAAAATAAGTTTCCCTGGATCAGCTTACAGAAAGAAAACACAATTTCAATGGAAAAATTTATTGGAACAGATACAGCCACTGTTGAGCTATTTTTTCAATATATCCCCCACAGAAATTGAGACAGTTATCATACCATGGGATCAACAGAGAGGTGCAGATGGCTATCACACACTTGTTTCGATCTCAGACGGCACACTTCTACGACACAGAGATACCAAAATTATTTCCACGTATGACAAATGTCTCAATATCGGTGAGGAATATGTTAAAATAGCTCTACAATTGCTATATCTGTTGCAATAAATTGTGTTTTCTTTCTGTGAACGGCCGCAGAGAAACTTATTTTTACGGCCCTCGTAATTGCGTTCGAGTGGCCAAAATTTATATAAGCACTTGTTTTGACATTATTAATATTGAGGAAGAAAAAAAATAACTTTTTCATTTGCCCCCATAAGAATGTTTGCTTGTTAGTTTCAACATTCCATCCGGGGGTACGTGCATATTTAAATGAAGTTTTCCTTCAGTATTTTTTTGCGGCGAATCCAGTTGAGTGAAACTCTCTAAAAATAGATTTAGTATCCATCGGTGACTGTTTTATATATTTTGTCTTCCGGAAAATATTAAAAATAGTTGTTTAAAACTGTGCAAACTGAACTGGATGTTCAGAAAAATGAACTCAGTATTTTTTCTATCATTTTTTATTTATTTTAGTAGGTTATTTTACGACGCTTTATCAACATCTTAGGTTATTTAGCGTCTGAATGAGATGAAGGTGATAATGCCGGTGAAATGAATCCAGGGTCCAGCACCGAAAGTTACCCAGCATTTGCTCATATTGGGTTGAGGGAAAACCCGGAAAAAACCGCAACCAGTTAACTTGCCCCGACCGAGAATCGAACCCGTGTCACCTGGTTTCGCGGCCAGACGCGCTAACCGTACTTACCTAACTTTTTCTACGAGGTCTTTAATGCATTGGAAAGCATCAAATTCCTTTTTATCAAGTGATGTCGACCAGACATCAAGCTTCTTTATTTTATTTTATCCCTGGCTATTGTTTCTTGGTCTTGCGAACTACAGGGACATCATTTTATTTTTACTTCAATTTTTATTGTACCTGAGTTTTTGAATGTACTTCACTCCCACCCCATCTACTAAGGAAGTTCCAACTCCACACAGAACCAAGACCGCAGATAGTAAGCATACTGAGTTACTGAGTATAGTACGTTCCAGAAATATGTTCGCGTTTTCCAGTGACGAAAGAGCTTTCAATATTGAATCATATTTTCGCACAGGTACTGTCCGTTTGCCTACGTCGCATCCCGATTTCCCCCACCTGCTTCTGCTCGCCCCTCTGTAATAGCTGGGCTGTCTTAGCTCTTTTCTGAAAACATTAATTTCTCTTAGGAATTGGAAGTTTACGTAATATTATACAGCTGTTTAATTTAACTTAAATAAAAGGGCCTCGTTAAGTAATTAACTGTCACGTGATTTCCTCCCTTTCTACAATCCTGCGGCATAACCACTTGGACGGACAGTAGATAGCATGTCTGAGTAATTTTATATTTTCGGGTCGGGCAGAAGTGAAGATTGAATTTACAGTACGTAGAGTAGGTACAGAATTATTTCAACATGAGTTACTAGTACGAAGGACGAAACTGGCAATTGGAATTAGATGCAATAGTCTATAGTGCGATAATATGCACAAAAGAACTGAAGCCTGTATCGAAATGAACGGCCACCATTTTCAAAATTGTGTTTAAATATTCATATTATGATTATTTTTCAATTTAACTTCTTTCTCTATATTGTACGCTAATGTGCTGTAGACAGTATAATATACACTGCATAATGAATACGTTCGCATGGATAACTCACTTCGTGAGTAAAAACACTTATTCTTAATACAGTACTGTACGTTGATTAAAGAAAAACCTAATGAAAATTATCAAACTCAAAATCGCGATATTTCCTAGTTTACGTAAATGGATGAACTACTTTTCTTCCTTCCTATACCTAGTAGAGTGATATGTGTTTTACGCCAGTATCATCGAACTGCAGTCTTGGAGGGGGGAGCAAGCGGTGTTTCCGGTTCTCTAAAGGTATAGACAGGTTAATATTAAAAATGTTAGTAAAAATAAAATGATGTCCCTGTATAAATGATGTTCATTTAATATTTTCATATTGTTGTTGCACTATTCTTCTATATTGGCCGTTCTTTGGGTGGTAGTCACTAATTTTAAGTAAAATTAACATTGTTTTCGATGTTACAAGGATTTGTATTTTTTTGAATGGGGTTAAATACTCGGTAGTGTGGGTCGCATTCAGAAGTATCGCCCAAAAGTGGGTCGCACCTTCGAAAAGTTTGGGAACCACTTAGTAGAGGAACTTCGCGAGCTAGATGTGGATACTGCGTACATAGCCATCATGAACCGACTGTAAAATTCACTCATTCAAACGTACGTTGATGGTCAGAGTCGCCGAGCCTAAGTTCCTGCACCGAGGATGTTTTTGTAAGACTGAAGTGCTGTGTGAACACACGATGCATTCACTCGAGTTTGTTCAGCAACACGTTTCAAAGATTTTGATGGTCAAAACTTGCATCAATTTCAAGTTTTTCTTCTGTGAGAACACTTCGTATATGCTGCAGCTTTTTTGTCTGTCAAACTACTGGTTTCGAGCACGTTTTTCTCACTGTTGTGGTTGTTATTCTATGTGGTATTCGAACACCCGGGTACTTACGAGCAAATCTTCTACGTACACTTGCAGGAGAATTTGTTTTCACAAAATTATCGTGAATATAAATATGTTGTTCTACGCTATATCTAGACATCTGTAATACTAATAACAATTTCAGTAAGAAATAGAACACCACCACTTTGCACGTGTCCTGACTTCACCTTGTTCTCACTAAACATAAAGAACGCCAGATTTGTCACCAAAAGGCTTGATTTTAAATTAAATTACACAATCATCTTCTCCGCCGCAGATAACATTGTCCGAGTCCAATGATGTGGAATTGTTGAAACTTGTGGAACATTGGAACTGTTTTGTAATGGTGCCGATTTTATTAAATTTAGAATTCACAATCACAACATTTCCCATGTCTTCTAATACCTACCCAAATTACTACGATGGAATTATATATTATTAGTTTTGAACCAATTCACGAAGTTCAACTATTGGTTATTTCATTCATTTCATTTTATTTCATTTAGTGTTCTGCTCAAGGGCAGGTCTTTCACTGCAAACCCAGCTTTCTCCAGTCTTTCCTATCTTCTACCTTCCTTTCTGTTTCCTCATATGATCCATATATCTTAACGTCGTCTACAATCTGATATCTTCTTCTACCACGAACTTTTCTCCCGTTCACCATTCCTTCCAGTGCAGCCTTCAGTACGCAGTTTCTTCTCAGCCAGTGACCCAGCCAATTCCTTTTCCTCTTCCTGATAAGTTTCAGCACCATTCTTTCTTCACCCACTCTTTCCAACACAGCTTCATTTCTTATTCTGTCTGTCCACTTCACACGTTCCATTCTTCTCTATACCCACGTTTCAAATGCTTCTATTCGCTTCTCTTCACTTCGTCGTAATGTCTATGTTTCTGCCCAATACGATGCCACACTCCATACAAAGCACTTCACTAGTCTCTTCTTTAGTTATTTTTCCAGAGGTCCGCTGAAGATGCTCCTTTTTCTATTAAAAGCTTCCTTGGCCGTTGCTATCACGTTTGCAGTTTTTCTTGGGAAAGATAAATGCAGTAGCTTCCCGTTTCTTTCCGCACACCACTCTCTCTTTCGCATCTTAAAAAGATCCCAGGGAGCCCCAGCGTGAAGATGAGGAGAGTAGATTTGACTAATTAGGTCCTCCGGATTTCACCGAAATTCACCGCAAGGCTTAAATATCAGTTTTATCAGGTTTTGACCCGTATTGGTTATTAATGAAGAAAAATTCGCTCCGGCGCCGGGGATCGAACCCGGGTCCCCAGTTCTACGCACTGGGCGCTCTAACCACTGAGCTACCCCGATGATCAATCCACAGCACCGGATCGAATCTTTCTCCTTTCTTTTTTTTTCCCCTCAGTGGCTTTACTCCATGTTCGACATGTATATTGACACATATATTAAGTCAACTGTCATCACACAAGGAGCGCTTTCATTTGAGTGACTTGGTGGCCGGGACTCCACTGTATATAGGGGAGTAGTGGGTACGGTGAGACACAAAATATTAAGACATTATGTATGCAAGTGGAATTTCAAGTATTTTTAAAATCAAGTACAATAGAAGTGTACATTAAAACATTGAGTACAATAATGCATAAACAGAAATGTTAATAGATAAAGGACATAATAGACAATGCATGTTTGTCAAAAAAATGCAAATGTCTCACTGTTCCCGTTCAGGAGGGTACAGTGAGATACCACAGTGTCTATTAACGGACATTGAAATGATTTACATTCATTTCAAAAGAAAGGAAAGCTTGCTGTCTCTTTATCTTGCTATGTTCTGTAGACTTATTTAGAATCATTTTCATGTCTGACTTCGAAACCATTGAAGCATCTGGAAGATTTGAAAAAGTGAATTTTTCATGACTTTTCAAACTTTCGCGAAAAAATAAAATGAATTTTTCGTGACAACAAAGCTCATAATTATATTTTAGAATATAATTTAATTCTTTATTATTTTTTAATATTTTCTTAAATTTTGTGAATAGTTTTTTTTATTTAAGAAACCATTAAAATGCAATGTATCCATTATTTTAAGCTATAGTTCCTAAATTGGTTACTAGTAATGTTAATTTTTAATGTTAGTTACCGGTAAATGTAATATAATTACAGTTTGTTTTTGCAAATCATTGGTACATGGGAACGGTGAGACGTCTCAGTGTACCCTTCAATGGCATGTCTCACTGTTCCCTTTACGCATAGTTCGTTTAAAAATGACGCCATCACTTCAAAATCAAAACAAGAAAGACGAAACTTTGCCAAACATAATCTCAAATACCATAGTATTAGGTAACAAAACATTCATATTTCTATTTCATTTGTATATCCAACATTAAACACAAGCCAAAATTTTATTTCTAGAGTTAAAAATTACGAATTATTTTTTAATCACTCACCTTTATAACTAGAATCAAATCGAGTATGAAAATACTGTTACTTTACTCATGCAACATACAACTCCACTGTTACAAACATCTCAACATCAAAATTTACCATCTAATAAAAAAGTCTCACTGTTCTCCCTGTCTCACTGTACCCATTTCTCCCCTATGCACTGTTGGCGAATGATATACATAAAGATTAATTTTTTGGTCAACAGTGCACATATACTGTGGAATCTCGGCCACCAAGTCACTCATATGAGTGCGTCCTGATGACAGCTGACTTAATATATGTGTCAATATAGGCTATACGTCGAGCAGGGAGTAAGGCCACAGAGGGAAAATACGAAAGCAGAAAGATTCGATGCGGTGCTGTGGATTGAGCCTCGGCGTAGCTCAGTGGTTAGAGCGCTCAGTGCTTACAACTGGGGCCCCAGGTTCGATCCCCGGTGCCGGAGCGAATTTTTCTCCATTAATAACCAGTGGTAACCATAAACAGATAATTCTGTAGAACCAAGAAATTAATCTTTAAGTAAAAAGTTCAGCTAGCTAAATGATCCTTCGACCTCTCCATTGGATCAACGCAAAACAATCAATTGCATATCGGAAATATATACCTAACTTAGAGATACTCGTACCTCGAGTCAAAGTTCCCCAAATAAAGACTTATACTTCAACCTCTTAGTTGTTCAATCCCATTTTGTCCATAAATATTGCTCGTCAGTCCTGAAAACAGATACCCTTTGTGTTAGACGTGCGAAACGCTTAAAGTGTTAATATTTTTCTACGTCCCAAAGCCAAAGACATTTATGTAAACAGGAATTTCATATGGAATACAAACAAATATATTGTTTTGAAGACAAGCTTTGTCAAGAATCTAAGGGCGTTAAAATTTAAATCCCAGACACGTTTAAAAGAATAAGATAACTTACTGCTATCTTTATGATCTGTACATAAAAGGGGGGGGGGGAAAGGCTGAAGATGTATTATCACATGTCTGGCTGCCAGCTAACTTACACAAGAATGAACAACGACGGTTTCTCACTAATTGGCATATTATATTAGATCCACTGCGCTTCTAGCCCAAGTATTTTTTTCCTAAGGGCATTTACCCAGACTCTAGTCGAGAGAGTTCTTGTTTGTGTAATGGTGTGGAAGTCAAAAGTTTTTTTACACGACTAATGCCTGCATTTTTATGTATTGGTATTTAACTACGGGTTTAAATCAGAGACTCGCCCCCCAGGATATTGACAAAGAAACTACAATCTACCACCAAGATATTTCTGCGTACTTCGTAAGCTATAAAGTTACATTCAATTTTGAACAGTCATTCCTAAAATTATATATTTTAACGCTATGCAAGCCTCTTAAAATTGTACGAAAAGCACTTTTTAACACTAGTGCGAAAAGTATTTATAACACTGACTTTCAACTGCTAGCGTCGATTCTCAATTGCTTCCCCTCAAGATGTCACTTATAGTAAACGCAACCGATCAATGAAGTGGTTCAAACAATGTCAGGTGCAGGGACGTAAGCAGGGGGGGGGGGTTACCGGGTTTGAACCCCCTTCAAATTAAAAAAATATATATATTTAGGTCTTAGTATTTTTTTTATCCATAACCGTTTCCCTTTTTCTAATTTTTCACTGTCAGAGTAACAAAATCTACATCGACATAAGACATAGTCCTCCTCCCCTACTTAAATATAATCCCTGTGCTTTGTGCTGTTGCACGTTCAAGTTATAACAATGCTATCTTTACTTTAGAGAGACCTACCGCTTAGTACCGACCTTGTAATAAAATTAAGCTGACACAAAACAGACGATCTAAAAAAATTACATTTCACTTGTGAAACATATTGAAAAGGTTGTTTTAACAGTTCTGCAGTGCCTATGATAGTCCGGTATAAGTAACATTGAATTACATTCAAATAATTAGTTATTTAGACTGGGAAGTTTTGAAATGAACTCCCTGTATGTGATCAGGGCTTACACTAACATTTTCCGAACTTGTGTGTTTTTCAATTATTTTATTATATAACCTTGGACCAAAGTAGGTACCCTTTTCGGGTTCATACCAGAAGTAACGGTTAGCGCGTCTGGCCGCGAAACCAGGTGGCCCGGGTTCGATTCCCGGTCGGGACTAGTTACCTGGTTGAGGTTTTTTCCAGGTTTTTCCCTCAACCCAATATAAGCAAATGCTGGGTAACTATCGGTGTTGGACCACGGACTCATTTCACCGGCATTATCACCTCCACCTATTCAGACGCTAAATAACCTAAGATGTTGATAAAGCGTCGTAAAATAACCTACTAAAAAAAGCAAAACACTTTTCGGTTCTTCCAGTCGTATAAAATCGGATTTTTTGGTTCTATATTTATAACGATACAATTTGAATTTATTGCGGTTTTTATGTATGAAGCTTAATAAAGCAATATAATAAATTTGTCTAATTTTAAGAACATTAAAATCAATGAAACAAAGGTTGGGATGAGTAATTAAGAGGTTTATTAAGGTATATTTTAATTATTATTTTCTGAACTAGTATTAGTGGAGAAGTAAGTAATACAGTCCGCGTTACCATTTTTGGCGTGTGAAATAAGTAATGGGAACGTTAAGTACAAATGTTTTACCTTTGCCGCAGTCACTCTGACAACTGTGTTTGGTAAATGGCTGATCTGAAGTGGTACCATTGTCAGCTGCACTAGCAACATGTTCACAAACTGGGTATTATACTCTAGGACACACGCCAAAAACGCTGGCTCCAGCTTTTTTTTTTGTACAGTATAACATATGGCATCCGTGCAAATTCCCCAGAAAACTATTACAGTAGAAGTGATAGAAAGCAGGATCTGTGTTCCAAATGTCATTTTGATAGAAGTACCAGTTAAATGAGCTTATCCACTACCTGTCTGCAGGCTGTTCTACTCGAGCGCATGGCTCATGCAGGTCACGACTCCGCCGAGGATTATTATCGGATCAACGCAGCATCAATACAATAGTCAGGCGAGAGTTGTGGCTAAGAGATCACAATATTACGAGGTACCTACCGAGACACCAGACAGGTCAACTTATTTTTCATCCGTTTTAAGCCTAGAAATGATGCTAGATGAAGTAATAAGTCCAAAAAAAAATCTGCACACATACGTACATGAATATAACATACAGTACCTATACATACATAAATGTTTATACCATAATTTTATGGCCCATCTTCTAAATCAACCGGTTTCTATCCTATAAATGCTCAACTGTAGTCATATTCCGAATGTCATCCAATCAAGATACGTTTCTCCTTTTCTGTAATGGCAAGACCCTTGACTTTGCGTCACTGGTCCCGACTTTGCGAGGGTCGCTAGTTCCGAGGAGCGTAGACTATTTAATTCGACAGAGACTATCCAGAGTGCAGCATGGCAAAGGTACACATTACACTCATAATATGATAACGGAGAATTACTACCATGTGTTGTCTTGACAACGGACTTGTCCAACTAAAGTTATAAATTCATTCTTTTCTATTTCTCGTCCGCTTACCAATTCATAATTCCATAATTCACAATTCCGAACACAATATACTGTATATACATATATACAGTAGAGTCTCGTTAATTCGAACTACCCTAATCCGAAAATCTGGCTAATCCGAACAAAATTATTTTAAGAAAAAAACAAATTTATTGTACTAGTACAAAGTAGCGAAAAGAAAAAAAATGTATAAATTTACTCAATTTCTTTTACTTAAAAAAATTATGAAAATAGTACATTCAAGGGTACTTACAACAATTAGTGTTTTCTGCACATAATTTACACATCTATCATGTTCATAATATCAGTAATTTTCTGTTGTAATAAAGAATATAATTAGAATAAAGAATATAATTGAATCAGTCGGAGCTAAAAGGAACTAAGTCACTTTTCACAACTTTTCAGGAGAAGCATAAAACATTCTACTAATAACACAAATATTATATTTTTATGTTATAGAAGACAAAAGAATATTTAAAAGTCTTAGTTCCTTCTTCCACCGTTCGATGCGCATGACGTTTGTTGTTCAAATTGTTGCATAAACCAAAACTGCATATTTTGACTTAGTTCCTTTTAGCTCCGACCGATTCAATTACAAAACAAACAAGAGAAATAGAAATAAAATAATACAAGCAATATAAAAAGAAGATACAATAGTATTAACAAAATTTGAGACCGAATGAGCAGCGCTCGTGCTCGGTCGCAGTTCAGATATAATATTAAAATAAAAAGAATAATAATAATAATAAAAACAAATAAGTAAAATAAAATAGGAACTAAAATATAATTACAGCGGCAATGGAATTATATAATATAATATTAACACTAGAGAAGAATAATATCGCACGTGAAAAGTAGGACTAATATATATTTCAAAATTATAGAATACAAATATAATAAAGGTTGATTAATTCATACACATAGGCTATAAATTTATTTAATCAAATTGAAGATATTAACACGTTTCTAATTTTTTTGTTATATGTTAGTGGGTTACATGTTAGAAGTTCTGGGTGTAATTTAGTTAGTAATTTAGTAATTAAGTGAACCTGTTGATTGTGGTTCTAAAAATAGCAAAGGGTACTTCCACCACTCCACCACCGTCCCTCAGAGCTCGTGAATAGCATGCATTGCATTACAGAATATTTCAGTTAATCCGAAAATCTTGTAATCCGAATACTCTTGGTCCCAATTAGTTCGAATTAACGAAGTGCTTTGTGTGGAGTGTGGCATTGTATGGGGCAGAAACATGGAAATTACGACGAAGTGAAAAGAAGCGACTACAAGCATTTGAAATGTGGATATGGAGAAGGATTGAACATGTGAAGTGGACAGATAGAATAAGAAATGAAGTTGTGTTGGAAAGTGTGAGCGAAGAAAGAATAATAATGAAACTGATCAGGAAGAGAGAAAGGAATTGTTTGGGTCACTGGCTGAAAAGAAACTGCCTACTGAAGGGTGCACTAGAAGGAATGGTGAGCGGAAGAAGATATCAGATGATAGACGACATTAAGATAAATAGCTCATATTGGGAGACAAAGAGAAAGAGAAAGGCAGGAAATAGGAAAAACTGGAGAAAGCTGGGTTTGCAGTGAAAGACCTGCCCTTGAGCAGAACACTATGAATGAATGGATGATGTATACAGTGTCCGTGCCTGGACATAGTGCCCATGCCTGATCTAAGCCTACTTTTGTTCTTTCTAGACCTTAGGTCAGACGAATGCAAGGCAGAATTCCCACGAAGCCAATTCTGCATTCAAGATAAAACAGGACTATTTCACACGGACAATGAACAAATTGCTGCCTTAGGCGAGATTATAATATACAACCGAGACTTACTAGTGTTAAAGTTGCATTCTTTGGCCGTTGGGTTCATAACGACCGGTTAATTAGAAAAATGTATGTGAACACCCATCAAACCTGTTGGCATTGGCTGGGCCAAGTGGTCGTAGACTGCTTGTCTCACTTAATCCGTAACTCGTTTCGAATCACACGAAATTCTTTTCTCGTTGGAGGACGAACGAAAGTGAGATGATATCTTTATAAAGACTGCAAACTTCAAGCAAAAATTTTGCGCAGAACTTCCAGCATATCTATTGTAAAAGAAGTGAAGGAAGAAATATTTATACCAGAGCGAGGCCAGGAAGTGGTAAACTGTCACAATTGCGAATGAAAACTCCTTTCATAGACTTTCTTATTTAGTTAGTTGGAGTAGTAGGTTATTTTAGGACGCTTTATCAACAGCTTAGGTTATTTAGCGTCTGAATGAGATGAAGGTGATAATGCCGGTGAAATGAGTCCGGGGTCCAACACCGAAAGTTACCCAGCATTTGCTCATATTGGGTTGAGGGAAAACCCCAGAAAAAACCTCAACCAGGTAACTTGCCCCGATCGGGAATCGAACCCGGGCCACCTGGTTTCACGGCCAGACTTGCTAACCGTTACTCCACAGATGTGGACAGTTAGTTGGATCCTGTCCTACTTCCCCTTGTATCACTTAGCTTGCGAATTAGTTGGATAAGCAGTAGAATTTTCTTGACCAGAAAACCACTTACTGAATCTTTACAAATACATTTTATATAAAAAGTATTTGTGATTCAGGAAATTGTGTGCGCGTTTATAAGTTTTATCCCCTTTTTACAGCAAGTAGTGTCAGCGAATTCATCAAGTGACATTGTTCTAAGACATTTTATTACAGTAAAACTTGTCTATAGCGGAAAATATTTCCGTTATAAACAAGTTTACACTTAAAACAGATAGGCCCTAACTACTACAGAATTCAAATTAAAAATACATTTTCACAAAAATCATATTCAAAACTGATAGGCTTACATATGAGCATATTACTAGAAGAAATATGTTCACGCTAATAGCTGAATTTAAATGTTATGTAACTGCTGATTTAAGACACAGCGGGAATGTTCAAGATTACTATATAAATAGGTAGATACTGAAAAATTGTCCAGAGCTAGATAATTTATATATTCAAAATTTGAACAAAGTAAAATTGATTACGTGAAAGGTTTTACGTGCTATTGACGTTATAGAATATGTTGTACTGTCTATTACATTATTGATCTTCTTTGCCCGCCCCTATCTAGACGATGTGACCACTGCTTAGCGATGAACTCAGTGACTGGTAGACAGAGAACGTGGTGTAAGCAGCAAGGTGAGTACAAACACTGTACATACTTGTCTCTAAGCGTTGGAGGCACCATACAGCAGATTCCCTACAAGTTTCAACTTAAGTTTTTTGTCTGAGCAAATGTATTATGAAAGGGTATCAGTCTAAATTACTTAAAATATTTCTGTCGTTAACGTTAAAATAATTATTTTATTTAGAGGAGTTACCACTCTAATTATTTACTGTTATATTGTATGAGTTAATTTATTACCAACATTATTAATGTACGTTTGATCATAATGGACCTACATAAATGTGTGTTAATTTTCTCTCGCTTATCAGTACGTATTTTATCAACGTCATTATAATTATTATTATTTTATCAGTATTATTTAATATTTTTTCTAATTATTATTATTATTTTATTTTACTTGGTTATTCAACGACGCTTTATAAACTACTAGGTTATTTATCGTCGGTGGAATTGGTGATAACGAAATGGTATTTGACGAGATGTGGCCGAGGATTCGCCATAGATTACCTGACATTCGCCTTACTGCCGACTGA
Organism: Periplaneta americana; assembly: GCF_040183065.1. Classification (NCBI taxonomy): domain Eukaryota; kingdom Metazoa; phylum Arthropoda; class Insecta; order Blattodea; family Blattidae; genus Periplaneta; species Periplaneta americana. Next base: position 100,786,452 of record NC_091133.1, read on the forward strand.
GTTGCGTCGGTGACATTATTATTGTTATTATTATTATTATTATTATTATTATTATTATTATCTAATTATTATTTTTGTATTGCTTTAAATTTGACGTAAATGTTATGCTTCAAAGGATCGCAGAGCATGAAACTTGCTCAGTATGCATTTTATCAACGTTATTATAATTATTATTATTTTATCGGTATTATTATTTAACATTTTTTCTAATACTTATTATTATTTTATTTTTAGTTGGTTATTTAACGACGCTGTATCAACTACTAGGTTATGTAACATCGATGGAATTGGTGATAGCGAGGTGGTATTTATCGAGATGTGGCCGAGGATTCACCATAGATTACCTGACATTCGCCTTACTGCCAACTGAGTTACGTCGGTGACCTTGTTATTATTATCCAATTATTATTTTTGTAATGCTTTAAATTTGACGTAAATTTATGCTTCAAAGCAACTTGCTCTATACGAGTAGGCCTATATAAATAAAGAGACTTCTAAATCATTTTATGGAAAAAAGAAAAAAAAAAGAAAGAAACGCGTAAATGATATTTTTGATTGAACATGATCGAAATGTCACATATCTCCCTCTTAAAAGCCGTTGTCCTTAGCGGGTTTGAACCCATGAACCTTGAATTTAATATAGAATTTTAATGACTTTGCCAGTCATAACGCTTCAGGAAATTACGAGTTTACTTCTGATATAACTCAAAAGACGAAACATGTGGGGAGGCAAAGATATTCCGTTTTAGACGGACACACACCCTTCTATAGAAATAGCACAACAATGGGACTGGAGAAGTCGTGACGTGATATCGGCACGACACGCAACACAATGCGAGACACCACGCTGACAACGGACAAACATCCACGCCCGTGCCGAATTACTGGGGTAACACATAGCAGTCAAAACACGGCGTTCCGTTCTCCACAAGTCTCACATCTTGTACATCTTTTCTATTTGATTAAGACATGTCTTTTGTTTCGTTACGGTGTCACAAATACCTCCATTAAACATAGGAAATAATACCGATTTTATTACATTATATCCTAAGATATCTTTTTTTTTTCTACTAAATTTTTCAGTTCTACAATCAACATTGGTGGGTCGGGGTAACTTGGGTATAGTAAGGTAATTTCGGTATAAGTTAAAATTCAGTGAATAAAACTTCATCTAATCTTCAAACACATGTCAATTTAATATATAGTGTCTATTTCACAATTGACTATCATGGAGTGTTAAAAATTTATGTTGATCATACTAAAAAAACTGTTTCTTGTTTCTCTGTCCATGAAATGACTCCTCACATTCAAAGCAATATTGTTGGGGAATCAGCTATAATACAGTAACGAAATTTATGCATGTGTACATTATACATGTTTAGAACACGTTTTTAATAAATATGGTAATATGTCATTAATAGTTTGTTAGTAAATTACAATTTACAAACGTGGGGTAATGTAGGTATAATTCTAGGTTAATTGGTAACTAATATTTTTCGTTCCAGATCATATGACGTACACAAATTATGACTGGTGAAAGACAAATACATATACGAAGTGTTTTCTGTCCCTGATTTTAATGGGACATATTTTAAATTTACAAAATAAGCCTTATCAAGAATTTAAGTATAATTTTATCTTGTTAGGTCTAATTAATATTTTTAAATACCAACCTAACCTCTACATTCTGTTCTAAGGTACACACACTAACCTATGATAGAGGTAATTAGATTTTATAAGGATTTTAAAGCACGTTTTCTTGACTAACACACATTATACCAAAACTTCCCCAACCGTAGAGTATATTTTTTTTATTTTTTTTAGTAGGTTATTTTACGACGCTTTATAAACATCTTTGGTTATTTAGCTTCTGAATGAGATGAAGGTGATAATGCCGGTGAAATGAGTCAGGGGTCCAGCACCGAAAGTTACCCAGCATTTCCTCATATTGGATTGAGGGAAAACCCCGGAAAAAACCTCAACCAGGTAACTTGCCCCGACCGGGAATCGAACCCGGGCCATCTGGTTTCGCGGCTAGACGCGCTAACCGTTACTCCACAGGTGTGGACAGTATCTAACGTAAATTTCTAAACGTAACAGCAGTAGTAGTAGTACTAATTTGTAGTAGCAGCAGCAGCAACAGTAGTAGTAGTAGCAGTAGAGACAGTAGTAGTAATAGTGTCAGCGGTAGTGGTAGTGGTAGTGGTAATGGTGGTGGTGGTAGTAGTAGTAGTAGTAGTAGTAGTAGTAGTAGCAGAGCGTTTAGAATTCCCGCTCTGGTAATACTGGGTGTTCATTGCAAAGAGTGTCATGACGTCACTGTTGATGAGTCAGCGATTTGAAGCGAGTTTCAGCTTTTGTGTCAGAGAAGTTGCCTATTAATCAAGGCGTTTAATCTGAACTTGAGAATGTGTACTGTATAATTTGAACGTCGTAGCAACAGATGGCGGTCTGTACGGTCTGTATGCTACCATAACCTCTTTCGAACTGTGTTTTGCTCGGGCAAGTCCTACATCGGTTGCGTACGGCAACATTCCACAATACAAATCAGATGCTCCGTGTCCATGTTGACCGTCGAAGTTAATGTCAACAAATACGTAAGTAATCGTCTTAACCCTCTCCAGATATCCCGACAGTAAGAAAGAACTCACCTCAGTACATGTTTCGAAACAGTTCACATTCCTGCCACTACCGGAGTTACCGTACGTATCGGTAAGTACTCTTCTGAATGAACGCCGTATTTATTAGGCAACTTTTCTTGCACATAAGTAATACACCTCTGCGGAAGTGTAGGAAGATTGAATTCTCTAGGCTCATCGACTAGCCACATGACGATATACAGCGAGCCATGACACGTTTTGAACTGAACACCCAGTAGTATCAGTGGTAGTGGTAGTGGTATTGGTGGTGGTAGTGGTAGTGGTAGTGGTAGTGGTAGTAGTAGTAGTAGCAGTAGTAGTAGTGATAGTAGCAGTAGTAGTAGTAGTGATAATAGCAGTAGTAGCAGTAGACAGTAGTAGTAATAGTATCAGTGGTAGTGGTAGTGGTGGTGGTGGTGGTGGTGGTGGTGGTAGTAGTAGTAGTAGTAGTAGTAGTAGTAGTAGTAGTAGTAGATTCTATTTAACGAGGTTTTCAACTCCAGGTGTTGCTCAGTGTCGAAATTCAACGTGAGAGAGAAATGGACGACGAAGTGTAACCGCAGTCCGTTATCGAGATTATGGACCCAGAGCTTTGAAGAATTCCATTTGTCAGATAGAAGCACAAATAAAGAGATTAATTACACACGATGATGGGATGACAGGCAAGATTGTTTAGTAGAGGTAAATTCTTACATTGGTGAGAAATTGTCAGTAGCCCTAAACTTTGCCAGCGATTTTCTCATTTACGTCCAAATATATATGACATGGATCTCCTAACTTTCCTTCAATTCTGAAGGAATCCATGATGAGAACTTTCAACTTTCTTCAAAATACTAGTGTCTTTCCGGGGTCTAAAGTGAGAACGTCGGATACAGTGGCACGCACGGTAGCAACTCGACCATTCAAGACGACAACGTGAGTAAAAATTGAGGTACCGGTACCTAGTGTTTAGTCTATCATTACCGAACAGAAAGTTTATGAGTCATAGAAATAAATAATAATAAAAAACAATATTCTGGCGGAGTAGTTTTATAACCAAAGCACAAGTGCTACACTTAATTGAGCGTGATATCACTGGACAAACAGTTGGCAAAAAAATTACTCCGAGCAGTATTTCAAGTCATGCAATTTAATGGGCTATTACTTGCCCGAATAAATGTATAAAGCACCAAAACCAATTAAAACAAAATGCAAAATTATTATTTGTATCATAATGACTAAAAATTTGATATTTCAGTTATAAAAAAGTGAATAATTCATCACACAATTTATAGACACACCTCACTCTCAGCAAACCAATTACTAGCCCACTTTTAACAGTTCCTTGTAACGAACAATGTAACGCAAATACTTGAACATTTTCGTCGCTTTGTGTTTCTTTCCCCCTTTTCCTCTGTCTCACGTTCCCATTTACAATTAGCACATTACCTTTAACTTAGAACGTGTACAGCTATAATTTCCTAAAAAAATATGCTTATTTTTAAAATATGTTAACTACCAAACAGATAATTGAATCCAATAGGAACTGCTAGATACCCGTCTTCGGTTTTGCTATTATCACCATCGTCATTCGTCTCTGTCTGTAAGTATTTCGACACTATCCTCGTCATCAGAATCATATAAATTTATCATCATAACTTATACAATTTCGTCATGTCCCATTTTTTCCTTGAATTATTTCTCTAGCAGTTTTCCACCTTGTTAAGTATAGGATTCTCCCCAGCGGGTTTCTTTTTGCCACGTAGTTTTCATTCTTGTTTCAAAATATCCATTTGCTTTCAAGTACGAAACCTGATCTGCAGACTCTATATGGCAAAGAGTAAGTCTGCCTTCTTTTCCGATATGTACATTTTAGTCCATTGTCCAGCGTTGTGGCTGGGGAGTTAGCGAGTCTAACTCCGAACCCATCGGTCCCGGGTTCGATTTCCGGTCAGGACGAGTTACCTGGGTGAGTTTTTTTTTTCAGGGTTTTTCTCTCAATCCTATGGATGAATATCAGGTAACTTTATCAGGCGATTGGATCCCCACTCATCTTCCTTTCCTCTCCTATCATCCTTTCCTCATCATCCCGTTTCTGGTTTTTCAGATAACTCTACAGGCGGCCTCCCGGAACTACCGGCTCTCTCGACCGGCGTCCGTGGATTGTAGCTAAGCGACGTTGGATGGCTTCTGCAACGAACACCCGAGGCGGACCTACTCGGGGGAGGAGTTTCGCCTCGGACCGACAGGGGGGTCTTGAGGGAAGTTGCCGAAGCAGGAATGGTATATGGATTTCTGTTGGCTGTAGGGAAAGGTCTTCAGGGAGTCATGTGGTTGGGTTGGTGCGCGTAGGGGATCTATAGCACGCAACTCATTCCATATCGAGGGTTAGCGTAATAGATCTCAACAGGTCGCAGTACTGGGCCATCCGTGCTCCCCCCTCACTTAAATTCCATTCCATTCTAGTCCACCATTGCTTGAGGATTGATTTTAATGTGTTATTTTTATTTACCCAAGTCTCGTCAGAGTAAGATGTCAGCCTCGTATCTCCAGAACTTATAAGTCGATAAGTTCTGCATAGAAATATTTAGTTCTCCGCCTCAATGTCCCCCCTCTTCAATTAAAAGTTAGAGTCAATCATTCGCATTTTTATATCTGATGTCTAAACTAAAAATTTGTCTCCATGGACTCATTTCTTTGTCTTGTACTGTTTTAGATGAAGAACTGGACCGTGCTTTTGGGATCGTGTTATTATAAGTTCGTCTATTGTAAGACTCAAATAAAGTGGAAGAAAAAGTCTAGATATAAAATTAGACCTTAGCTTTTTAACAGCTGCAATGAGAAAACAGAAGCACAAACGAAGTTAGGGCCCTGTCTTGTCAAATTGTCACTTACTTACAAATGGCTTAAGGAACCCGAAGGTTCATTGCCGCCCTCACATAAGCCCGCCATCGGTCCCTATCGTGTGCAAGATTAATCCAGTCTCTATCATCACACCCCACCTCCCTCAAATCCATTTTAATATTATCCTCCCATCTACGTCTGGGCCTCCCTAAAAAGGTCTTTTTCCCTCCGGTCTCCCAAATAACACTCTATATGCATTTCTGGATTCGCCCATACGTGCTACATACCCTGCCCATCTCAAACGTCTGGATTTTAAGTTCCTAATTATGTTAGGTGAAGAATACAATGCGTGCAGTTCTCGTTGTGTAACTTTCTCCATTCTCCTGTAACTTCATCCCGCTTAGCCCCAAATATTTTCCTAAGCACCTTATTCTCAAACATCCTTAACCTATGTTCCTCTCTCAGAGTGAGAGTCCAAGTTTTACAACCATACGGAAGAACCGGTAATATAATTGTTTTATAAATTCTAACTTTCAGATTTTTGGACAGCAGACTGGATGATAAAAGCTTCTCAACCGAATAATAACACGCATTTCCCATATTTATTCTGTGTTTAATTTCCTCCCGAGTGTCATTTATATTTGTTACTGTTGCTCCAAGATATTTGAATTTTTCAACCTCTTCGAAGGATAAATCTCCAATTTTTATATTTCCATTTCGTACAATATTCTGGTCACGAGACATAATCATATACTTTGTCTTTTCGGGATTTACTTCCAAACCGATCGCTTTACTTGCTTCAAGTAAAGTCTAATTGTCACTACCTTCAAAATAATAAAACAAGATAGAATTTAGATTACAAATAAAAAAAATAACGACCACGGTGACGATAACAGTATTGGTGATGATGATCGCTGGATTTCTTTTCTCGCGGTATGGTGTAAATGGTTATTAAATTTGCTCCTACAGTTAAGAGCTGTCGTTACTTATTTCTAGTTCATACTTCGTGGAATTTCTGCCCGAGATGTTTAACATTCCTTTGGCGCTATCTTACGATCTATTTTATTGTTTATATGTCTTTCTTTTTTGTAGCTTTAAATGTTTCTTGGTACTGTGGTTTAAGATTAATGGTGTTCTGGTTGCTTTAACTCATCACAAGCCTCTCGCTTTGAAATGCATAATATCAGATTCTTCGATGAAAGCTTTATTACGCCTTCGTAATGTGGCATTCAAATTCCTTGGTGTCTCACCCTTCACGTAATTCTCCATGGAAAAGTTTTCGTGTTTTTTTTCTTCTTACGTTATACATGATAATGAAGAGTCTGGATTTAGACAATGAGTAAACAAATTGGGCAAACCCAAGAAATAATTAAAATAATTTCAATGATTAGAAAAAAAACGTGATTAAAATGATTTCGTAAGCTGAGGAACACAGGCGCAACTTCATAAAGACGCAGTGTTGCCATTTTGTTTATTATTTATGTTAATGATCTTCCCGACTATATTCGGGATGGATGTTCTGACTCTTTTATGTTTGCTGATGATTTAGCTGTTAATACTATTCACAAAAATAGTTACATATTGTCTATGGAACTTGCTGATGTATCAAGTAGAGTTGTTGATTGGTGTAGTGCGAATAACCTTATGATTAATTCTAACAAAACTGTTAAATTAAACTTTGGTATTAATCGTCTTACTACTGTTAGTAATACTGCTGTTAGGTTTCTGGGCATCTTTCTTGAGCCTAGAATGGGATGGAAAACTCATGTTGACTATGTTGCTAAGAAATTAAGTAAAGGCCTATATATGTTAAGGTTGTTAAGGAATAATTTACCTAACAAGGTATTGTTTACAATATTTCATAGCCATATACAAAGTAATTTAAATTATGTTATTATCCTTTGGGGTCACCATACTTAAGATTAATTTATGGAGTGCCAAATACGACTCATTGTAAACCTCTTTTTAGAAGGTCACAAATCTTGACATTGCCGTCTATGTATGTATTGGCCTGTCTTCTTTACATTCGGAATAACATTAATAATTACACAGCATGTACTTCTGTTCATAAATATTCTACAAGAAATAATACAAATTTATATATTGACAAATGTAAATACAGTATTACTCAAAATAGTTTTCTATTCTTTGCTTTTAAATTATTTAATAGTCTACCTGTTGATATAGGTAATGAATCTTCCATTCCAAGTTTTTAGGAAACGAATTAGGACTATATTATTGGCAAATCCATTGTATAATGTCGATGAGTTTTTTTAATATTCATGTATCTTAATTTGTATCCATTGTATGATATCATGTATTTTAAATTGTATATGAAGATGCCATACATGTTTCACATGTTTTTGCAAAATAAACTATCTATCTATCAATCAATCAATCCATCTATCTAGCAATCAATCAATCAATCAATCTGTCAATCAATCAATCAATCTATCTAGCAATCAATCAATCAATCAATCTATCTAGCAATCAATCAATCAATCAATCTATCCAGCAATCAATCAATCAATCTATCTAGCAATCAATCAATCAATCTATCTAGCAATCAATCAATCAATCTATCTAGCAATCAATCAATCAATCAATCTAGCAATCAATCTATCTATCTATCAATCTATCTAGCAATCAATCAATCTATCAATCTATCTAGCAATCAATCAATCTATCAATCTATCTAGCAATCAATCAATCTAGCAATCTATCAATCAATCAATCTAGCAATCTATCAATCAATCTAGCAATCAATCAATCAATCAATCAATCTAGCAATCTATCTAGCAATCAATCGATCCATCTATCTAGCAATCAGTCAGTCAGTCAGTCAGTCTGTCTGTCTGTCTATCTAAGCTGCTAAATCTAGGGAATTTTGAATCAGTCTCGGCGACAAACTTTGTTAAATACGATTAGCGGCTTTTCTGCTGATGTTTATATTCTTTTACTTTTTTCTTTCTTTTAAGTTAAAACATTCAACTGAAGTCATGCACTTCTTAGTTTTAGAAGAGGCATGGATGCATGACTGAGTCGTCTAATGATTCATACGTGAAAGCCCTGATGTCATATATTTGTGATCAGTGATCAGGGGTGAAAGATGCTGATTAAATTATTCTCACGGGTTACAGTAGGTCTCTCTCTCTCAATGCTACTGCTCCAACACTCAAACAATGGCAACTTTGATTGGCACGTGACGAGTCACGAGCTCCAGCTGATGTAATCTTGGTTCTTCCCCGAAACGAGGAGATTTTCCACTCCGAACCGACTCTAGGCAATTGAGTTTTGTAACTTTGTGCCGATAGTTTGTGTGAAGCAAATGAGACTGTAGTTTTTGCAAGTTTTAATATATTTAACATATATTTAAAAAGTGTTAGATTTCACAAAAAAAAATTGTGGTCAAACGCTCAAGTCAAAATTTCCACATTTACAGTTTGCCAGAAAGTGTAGTGTCAATGATTGACTCAAGTGCTGTGTATTCACAATCAGCTGTTCCCACACCTTCCACCTCAACATCACAGCCGTCAACAACACAACCAGACTTCGCAGAAGAGGGTGACGTCGAGGAAATGATATTTTTCTCCGCATATGTATGTTTTTCTTATTTTTATTTAAAAATATTTATTATTAATTTTTAGCGACATTTCTGGGGATATTTTAACAAACTTTGGAGAGATTTAGCTACTTTTTGTTGAACAGTTTGCGAGATTTGACGACAGTGTAAAGACGTAAATGTACTGAAAATATCGCAAGAATTATTTATGTATGCCATACATACAACTAAATGTGAGTTTTATCATGTGATGTAATTGTTCTACATTTCTTAATGTAAATATTCTGAAGATGATAATACGAAAAATGTAGGCTAATATTTAATAATATATAAAGTAATAAGCTTAAGTGGGAAGACACATGAAGACAGAAAAAAAATGGGTCGAAATTGCTTAACTACTGCGGAAGGAGCATGTATTTTATAACATCGATAGTTGCACAAACAGCCACTTCTATTAATAAGTGTGGTATTTGATATGGTACTGGAAGTTTTTGTTAGAAAAAGGAGAATTTTCTGCAGACCTTTGGAAAAAGAATTAAGGAAGAGACCAGTAAAGTGTGAGTGTCTAAGTTTCACAACCATAAAGAACAACCGGTAATACAGGGACATCATTTTATTTTTACTTCAGTTTTTATTGTACCTGAGTTTTTTAATGTACTTCACTCCCACCCCCTCTATTACTAAATTTCCAACCGTTCTCCACACAGAACCGAGGCCGCGCATGCAGTACTGAGTTAGTGAGTATAGTACGTTCCAGAAATATGTTCGCGTTTTCCAGTGACGAAAAAGCGTTCAATATTGAATCATATTTTCGCACAGGTACTGTCGTCCGTTTGCCTACGTCGCATCCCAGTTTCCCCCACCTGCTTCTGTTCGCCCCTCTGTAAAGTCTACTATCTGGGCTGTCTTAGCTCTTTTTCTGAGAACATTAATTTCTGTTAGGAATTGGACGTCTACGTAATATTATACAACTGTTTAATATAACTTAAATAAAAGGGCCTCGTTAAGTAATTAAATGTCACGTGATCCCTCCCCTTCTACGACCCTGCGACAAAACCACTTGAACGGACAGTAGATAGCATTTCTGAGTAATTTTATCTTTTCGGATCAGGCAGAAGTGAAGATTAAATTTACAGTACGTAAGGTACTCTTTTATAGAGTAGATACAGAATTATATCAACACGAGTTACTCGTACGAAGGACGAAACTGGTAATTGGAATTAGGTACAATAGTCTATAGTGCGATAATATGCACAAAAGAACTGAAGCCTGCATCGAAATGAACGGCCACCATTTTCAAAAATGTGTTTAAATATCCATATTATGATTATTTTTCAATTTAACTTCATTCTCTATATTGTACGCTAATGTGCTGTAACAGTACAATATACACTGCATAATTAATAAGTCCGAATGGATAGCTCAATTCGTGAGTGAAAACACTAAGTGTTAATATAGTACTGTATTTTGATTAAACAAAAACCTAATGAAAATTATCCAATTAAAAATTGCGATATTTCCTAGTTTACATAAATGGATGAACTACTTTTCTTTCCTCCTGTACCTAGTAAAGTGATTTGTATTTTACGCCAGTATCATCGAACTCCAGTCTTGGAAGAGGGAGTAAGCGGTGTTTCCGGTTCTAGACCTTTAATCCAAAGATATAGATTAATATTAAAAATGTTAGTAAAAATAAAATGGTGTCCCCGTATAACTGTTTTATAAATAACTTACTAACGTTCAGATTTTTTCACAGCAGATTGGATGATAAAAGCTTCTCAACCGAATAATAACAGGCAATTCCCATATTTATTCTGTGTTTAATTTCCTTCCGAGTATCATTTATATTTGTTACTGTTCCTCCCAGGTATTTGAATTTTTCCACCTCTTACTTACTTACTTACAAATGGCTTTTAAGGAACCCGAAGGTTCATTGCCGCCCTCACATAAGCCCGCCAGCGGTCCCTATCCTGTGCAAGATTAATCCAGTCTCTATCATCATACTCCACCTCCCTCAAATCCATTTTAATATTATCCTCCCATCTACGTCTCGGCCTCCCTAAAGGTCTTTTTCCCTCCGGTCTCCCAACTAACACTCTATATGCATTTCTGGATTCGCCCATACGTGCTACATGCCCTGCCCATCTCAAACGTCTGGATTTTAAGTTCCTAATTATGTCAGGTGAAGAATACAATGCGTGCAGTTCTGTGTTGTGTAACTTTCTCCATTCTCCTGTAACTTCATCCCGCTTAGCCCCAAATATTTTCCTAAGTATCTTATTCTCAAACACCCTTAACCTATGTTCCTCTCTCAAAGTGAGAGTCCAAGTTTCACAACCATACAGAAGAACCGGTAATATAACTGTTTTATAAATTCTAACTTTCAGATTTTTGGACAGCAGACTGGATGATAAGAGCTTCTCAGCCGAATAATAACACGCATTTCCCATATTTATTCTGCGTTTAATTTCCTCCCGAGTGCCATTTATATTTGTTACTGTTGCTCCAAGATATTTCAATTTTTCCACCTCTTCGAAGGATAAATCTCCAATTTTTATATTTCCATTGCGTACAATATTCTGGTCACGACACATAAACATATACTTTGTCTTTTCGAGATTTACTTCCAAACTGATCGCTTTACTTGCTTCAAGTAAAATTTCCGTGTTTTCCCTAACCGTTTGTCTATTTTCTCCTAACATATTCACGTCATCTGCATAGACAAGAAGGTGATGTAACCCGTTCAATTCCAAACCCTCTCTGTTACCCTGAACTTTCCTAATGGCATACTCTAGAGCGAAGTTAAAAAGTAAAGGTGATAGTGCATCTCCCTGCTTTAGCCCGCAGTGAATTGGAAAAGGATCAGATAGAAACTGACCTATACGGACTCTGCTGTATGTTTCACTGAGACACATTTTAATTAATCGAACTAGTTTCTTGGGAATACCAAATTCAATAAGAATATCTTATAATACTTCCCTCTTAACCGAGTCATATGCCTTTTTGAAATCTATGAATAACTGATGTACTGTACCCTTACACTCCCATTTTTTCTCCATTATCTGTCGAATACAAAAAATCTGATCAATAGTCGATCTATTACGCCGAAAACCGCACTGATGATCCCCAATAATTTCATCTACGTACGGAGTTAATCTTCTCAAAAGAATATTGGACAAAATTTTGTACGAAGACAACAAAAGTGATATTCCTCGAAAGTTACCATAGTTGGTTTTGTCCCCCTTTTTAAAAATAGGTACAATTATGGACTCCTTCCTTTGTTCTGGTACAATTTCCTTTTCCCAAATAGCAAGTACAAGTTTATAAATTTCGCACTTCCACCCTCTTGTATTAATTCTGCTGGAATTTGATCGATACTTGGAGACTTGTACTTTTTTCCACCTCTTCAAAAGATAAATTTCCAATATTTATATTTCCATTTCGTACAATATTGTCGTCACGAGAAGATATACTTTCTGAAAATTCTCTGTTATATTGGCTCAAAAACAACAAGAAAATAAACAAACTTAACAAATAGGTAAACAAGCAAATGACACGAAGTTAAAACAATATGTGGAGCTGCGCTACTACAAATCAGACGTAATGACTTGAATCAACTCAACAACACAGCAGATTTGCTTCAGAGCGAACTCGGCGCAAAGTGCTGGAACGTGTCAATTTGCACAGCACTGTAAACAGCCTACATTTGGACTACAGAGAACCTGAGTACCACCAGCTCCAAGATACTGTACACACAGCAGACGCAACACATCTTGGAAAGGTCAAGTCAAGAATGTTCTCCAGTGACCCTCCTCCTCATTTATTATTTGTTCTCACGCTTCTACCTTTTTTTTATTCTTATTATTACACTTGGCTGTTGGTTCGACGCGTCGCCCAGCACGCATGCACGCACACGCACTGCCATACAGCATTATTGTATGCAGTTTGAACGAGCTTGCCTGATGAAGCACATGGATAATTACTCCACGTGCATCATCACCGACTAATCAACAAGTTCCCCAAGCATGAAATATTTGTTTAATAACAGATTGTTTACAAGAACACCACCCAGGAGGTGATGCGTCGCACGCACACACTTACACACACACACAGGGTGATTCAAGGCTCATTCACAATGAAAATTAAACATAACGTAAGCATTAACTTAATAATGTAAACGTTATGGTAAAATCAAGAAGTCATACCATCATTCACGATGGGAACATAAACATAACCGCAAACATACTTGGTAACCATAGAAACATAACAACGACGCCATTTCCTCATATTCTGTCGTATACTTCAGCGCTCCACGATTGTGTTCTGTTTGCAAATCACGTATGCATAAGCATGAAAGTTTGGAGTTTGCAAACTTTCATGTTAACGTCTTACGGTAATGTTTATTTCTATGCTTATGTGAATCATTGTAAATGATCCCATTTGATAGCCTGGGCGCAAACTTCTGTGTTTATGTTACGGTTATGTTTAATTTTCATTGTGAATGGGCCTTTAGAATATAAACGTTACATTAAAATCAAGAAGTCATACCATCATTCACGATGGGAACATAAACATAACAGCAAACATACTTGGTAACCATAGAAACATAACAACGACGCCATTTCCTCATATTCTGTCGTATACTTCAGCGCTCCACGATTGTGTTCTGTTTGCAAATCACGTATGCATAAGCATGAAAGTTTGGAGTTTGCAAACTTTCATGTTAACGTCTTACGGTAATGTTTATTTCAATGCTTATGTGAATCATTGTAAATGATCCCATTTGATAGCCTGGGCGCAAACTTCTGTGTTTATGTTACGGTTATGTTTAATTTTCATTGTGAATGGGCCTTTAGAATATAAACGTTACATTAAAATCAAGAAGTCATACCATCATTCACGATGGGAACATAAACATAACCGCAAACATACTTGGTAACCATGGAAACATAACAACGACGCCATTTCCTCATATTCTGTCGTATACTTCAGCGCTCCACGATTGTGTTCTGTTTGCAAATCACGTAAGCATAAGCATGAAAGTTTGGAGTTTGCAAACTTTCATGTTAACGTCTTACGGTAATGTTTATGTCAATGCTTATGTGAATCATTGTAAATGATCCCATTTGATAGCCTGGGCGCATACTTCTGTTTTTATGTTACGGTTATGTTTAATTTTCATTGTGAATGGGCCTTTAGAATATAAACGTTACATTAAAATCAAGAAGTCATACCATCATTCACGATGGGAACATAAACATAACCGCAAACATACTTGGTAACCATTGAAACATAACAACGACGCCATTTCCTCATATTCTGTCGTATACTTCAGCGCTCCACGATTGTGTTTTGTTTCCAAATCACGTAAGCATAAGCATGAAAGTTTGGAGTTTGCAAACTTTCATGTTAACGTCCTACGGTAATGTTTATTTCAATGCTTATGTGAATCATTGTGAATGATAACATTTGATAGCCTGGGCGCAAACTTCTGTGTTTATGTTACGGTTATGTTTAATTTTCATTGTGAATGGGCCTTCACGAGGAATAGTAAATGTTTTAGAGGGTGATAGTATGGCCTATTCTGAGGAAAAAAGTTAATATAAATTTGTGTCCAATTTCAATGGGTGTAGAGCAGCGGTGACAAAAACTCGAACGGCAGTGATTACACGCGAGAGAGAGTCTATGAAGTAAAGATACGGGGGAGAGGTATTTGGCATGAAAACTACAACCAGTGGTGGTTCGTGCACTAACATTGAATTCATCAACCCGCTAATAAAAATAGCAAGCTTTGCTGTATCAGTAATGTCACTACTTTTATCAAGAGCCAATAAAAATATATATATACAGGGACATCATTTTATTTTTACTTACATTTTTATTGTACCTGCATTTCTGAATGTACTTCACTCTCACCCCTTCACTAATGTCCTTGCTCCCGTCAGACACACAAACTTACGGCCGCTGTTGCATTCGAAGTCTTCAAGCACTGAAGTAAACACTGCAGTGTATAGTGTGTTTCATGAATATGATTGCGTTTTCTATAGAAGAAAGAACCTATATTAATAATATCGTACTAAAAAATTATATTCAAGAAACGATAAATTCAATTCATAGAATATGCTTCAAAATGTTTTTAATAATATGCGTACTGAATTGAAGCCTGCATTGTAATGAACGGCAATCATTTTCAGCAACTTGTTTAAAAATTCAGATTAGCTTTTTTTGAATTGAGGTGGCTAGAAGCAAAGGAATACTAGTGACATTTGTAATAACATGAGTTAAGTGCATCCAGTGTAAGCAAAAGTATCTAAAATTTTAGTGGCAAAGGGATATTTTAACCGCATCACACATTAAAATTCAAATAAAAATTTCACCGATTTTACGAAAGCTTAAATATTTAAACCCCATTTTCTCAAAAGTAACTTAAGTGCACTTACAGCCCTTTACTTATGAGCCCCTCAATTTAAATGCACTCTCTATATTGTATGTTAACACCAATAATTAATATGCTAAATAAAGTAGACATTACATAACGAACATAGCCGCCTGGAAAGTTGAGTTTTTGAAAAAAAATGTTACTACTCTACTGTATTTTGATAAATTCCGTAAAAGTGATGATCAAACTGAAAATCGTAATATCGTATTTCCCTACAACATAAATGGATACACTACTTTTCTCTCCTCCTATACCCAGTAAAATGATTTGTTTACATATTGCACTAGTAACATCAAACTCCTGTAATGGAAGGGGGCAACAGTGTTTCCGAGTATAGGCAGGTTAATGTTAAAAACGTTGGTAAAAATAAAGTGATGTCCCTGTACATAAATATAAATTTTCTTGCTTTTTTTTTTAACATTCCTCATGAACACAATAAAAAATCTCCTGAATTCTCTTCTGGATATTTAGTCGAGAAAACGCAGTTTTTCAAAATTAATTAACAACTTTCATTGGACAAATTATTTCAGCCACCTTGATCATTACGCTTTTAAAAAAACTCTCCTTCGTTGGAAGGCTTAAGAGAACGAGCTATTCCGTTCGCCAATAGGTAGCTTGCTTCCTTACATTTTATTTATGTCATCTTTCTCTTCATGACGATGATGTATGGCTGATTTCAGTTGTTTGAGTTTAATAGCTCATTTCATTACTATACTACCACGTAATTTTCAATCGATTTCTCTATATTATTATTATTATTATTATTATTATTATTATTATTATTATTATTATTATTATTAAAAAGGAGTCCATAATTGTACCTATTTTTAAAAAGGGGGACAAAACCAACTGTGGTAACTTTCGAGGAATATCACTTTTGTTGACGTACAAAATTTTGTCCAATATTCTTTTGAGGACATTAACTCCGTACGTAGATGAAATTATTGGGGATCATCAGTGTGGTTTTCGGCGTAATAGATCGACTATTGATCAGATTTTTTGTATTCGGCAGATAATGGAGAAAAAATGGGAGTATAAGGGTACAGTACATCAGTTATTCATAGATTTCAAAAAGGCATATGACTCGGTTAAGAGGGAAGTATTATATGATATTCTTATTGAATTTGGTATTCCCAAGAAACTAGTTCGATTAATTAAAATGTGTCTCAGTGAAACATACAGCAGAGTCCGTATAGGTCAGTTTCTATCTGATCCTTTTCCAATTCACTGCGGGCTAAAGCAGGGAGATGCACTATCACCTTTACTTTTTAACTTCGCTTTAGAATATGCCATTAGGAAAGTTCAGGATAACAGGCAGGGTTTGGAATTGAACGGGTTA
Source organism: Periplaneta americana (assembly GCF_040183065.1). NCBI lineage: Eukaryota > Metazoa > Arthropoda > Insecta > Blattodea > Blattidae > Periplaneta > Periplaneta americana. The sequence continues at coordinate 100,803,254 of NC_091133.1, forward strand.
CATCAGCTTCTTGTCTATGCAGATGACGTGAATATGTTAGGAGAAAATACACAAACGGTTAGGGAAAACACGGAAATTTTACTTGAAGCAAGTAAAGCGATCGGTTTGGAAGTAAATCCCGAAAAGACAAAGTATATGATTATGTCTCGTGACGGGAATATTGTACGAAATGGAAATATAAATATTGGAGATTTATCCTTCGAAGAGGTGGAAAAATTCAAATATCTTGGAGCAACAGTAACAAATATAAATGACACTCGGGAGAAAATTAAACGCAGAATAAATATGGGAAATGCGTGTTATTATTCGGTTGAGAAGCTCTTATCATCCAGTCTGCTGTCCAAAAATCTGAAAGTTAGAATTTATAAAACAGTTATATTACCGGTTCTTCTATATGGTTGTGAAACTTGGACTCTCACTCTGAGAGAGGAACATAGGTTAAGGGTGTTTGAGAATAAGGTGCTTAGGAAAATATTTGGGGCTAAGCGGGATGAAGTTACAGGAGAATGGAGAAAGTTACACAACACAGAACTGCACGCATTGTATTCTTCACCTGACATAATTAGGAACTTGAAATCCAGACGTTTGAGATGGGCAGGGCATGTAGCACGTATGGGCGAATCCAGAAATGCATATAGAGTGTTAGTTGGGAGACCGGAGGGAAAAAGACCTTTAGGGAGGCCGAGACGTAGATGGGAGGATAATATTAAAATGGATTTGAGGGAGGTGGGGTATGATGATAGAGACTGGCTTAATCTTGCACAGGATAGGGACCGATGGCGGGCTTATGTGAGGGCGGCAATGAACCTTCGGGTTCCTTAAAAGCCATTTGTAAGTTGTAAGTATTAAATAAGTAGTAAATAACTGATAATAGTCATCAAAAGATTAAAAAAATAAAATGGAGATATAGCATAGTACAGTAATTATTTTATGCTTCAAGGGAAGATGTAGGCCTAGATATTCAGGCACGTATATAAAGAATTATGGTAACACTTGCTGATAAATAATAATAATAATAATAATAATAATAATAATAATAATAATAATACCTGTTATGCCTGTGTATTCAGCGTAATGCCTTGTAATGTCGCTTCTATATACTACTACTAATTGAACCGTTGAGCAAAGCAACATATTACATTTTCTCCGACAGAACAGCGAATTAATTCCTCTTCCCATTCTGTACGAAACCTTCTGTTCCTGCTAGAGACAGAGGGTTTGTAGAGCGACATGGTACCGACACTGATACCTTCAGTACGTGAGCGAGACAGAGAGCAATGTACAGGAAACTCCTCTTACCAGTATGAATGTCTTTGATTACACGATGTAATCACGATACCCAATTTGGTCGCCGCTGGTGTAGAGATATAGATATTTGTATGTTACGCATAAGAGCGCTACAAATGGTATAAAACAATGATTCTCAAATTGGGGGTCGCGACCCCCAGGGGAGTCGTGTAAAGATCTGAGGGGAGTCGCGAAATGATTTACAAAATGAAACAAAAAACGCTTTATTAACATATACTTACTGTGTTCAGAAATATAAACAACATTTTTCTTAATAATATATTAATAAAATAAACTAGCAGCATTAAGAAAAATATTAATAAAATAAACTAGCACCATTTCTCACAAAATAAATGCATAGAAACATGCAGCTATCTCATAAATACTTGCAGTAAAAATTTCATCCAGATTGATTAATATTTGGCATAAGAAAGTTGGTGTTGAATCAACAAAAATGAACACAGAAAAATAGATTTGAAAATAAAATGAATATTTATGTAAATTAATATTCTCCTCCGCTACATTCATCTAGTAACTTGAGGGAGCCAACATAAAGTTACTAGATTTGTAATCAGAAATTTTAAAAAAGAATTCTTCGATGAAAAACAATTTTGACAGCTCTTTAAATTCCACGCCTCCTTCCAGCCTTAATTTAAAAAGTGTAAACATACGAGTATTTGTAATCAGAATTGAGCTGAATCCATTTGGGGTATGAAAATATAAATTCTGAATAAGTGAAATAGCTAAAGAAAATTTGGAAAAATTTTCATGATTTTCAGTGGAGTCTTCCCTTAATAAAAAAAAGAAAGAAATTTTCTGCGTGTTCAACGACAAGTATTCATTTTATTTATCAGTGAATAAAGCTAGAGTGACGACACTGGCATATTTATTCATTAATATCTCTGTTGTGAAATGAGCATTTGATTAGTTGTATTCGGTATAGTTTTATTGCTAGAGAATTATACTTAAAACAGTTACTTACTTACTTACAAATGGCTTTTAAGGAACCCGAAGGTTCATTACCGCCCTCACATAAGCCCGCCATCGGTCCCTAACCTGTGCAAGATTAATCCAGTCTCTATCATCATATCCCACCTCCCTCAAATCCATTTTAATATTATCCTCCCATCTACGTCTCGGCCTCCCTAAAGGTCTTTTTCCCTCCGGTCTCCCAACTAACACTCTATATCTTATTGTAGGGATTCGTAATAAGCTGTTTTTTACGGTGATGGGTTGTTAGCCCTTCGCCCAACCCCCAAGCTGGAGGACCACCCCTTATCGGCTGTCCACGACTGCTTATTCAATATATTCGCAGCTACCCTCCATATCTGGAGGCCGTCTCCTCTATCCGCAACCTGAGGACGCGCCATGCCGTGGTGATAGGGACCCACCATACATATACGTAAAACAGTATTATTTTTTATTAATGTCTGGACATTAAAGAAATTATACTTTTTTACAAAAGAACAAATTAGAGTAGGGCATTACTAATGCTCCAGTGCACAATATACAGTGTAGCCTTTAAGAAAAATTTAGATTAAACTTTGCAGCTAAAAAGTTATGGATTTTTAGAAATTTCAGTAGCGTATCGCCTTAGATTGATCGGAGGTGTTGGATTTTGTTCCCCCTATAATAAATGCCTACGACACGCCCATGATATTAGGTAACACTTTATCTATCATCTTTTAATCTTATTCTTGCTACATCGAACGGAATATTTTCGGTGATTAAGTAATCAAAGACGATCATATTTTTAAAACATACAACATAATTTCGTAAAAAAAGCTCTAAATTTTCTAACAAGAACCACATAAAATGATTACTCTGTGGCAGCAGTTGGTAAACCGCTTCGATTAATAATGGATTAGATTGCACATAATGAAATATCTCGTTAAAACATTCCGCCCATAACTTCTTACAAAATCTCACTGACCTCTTTAATATTCTTATGACAGTCCTTATTAGCCATACTGTAAATCTATACTAATAATAAATCTGTAGCCGAAATTTTTCTGGTAATTTTCGATTTTCCAAAAATAATTGGTCCTAACATATATAATTAACCACCCTGAAACCAAAAATCGCTTTTTTGAAATTTTTGTTTGTATGTCTGTCTGTCTGTCTGTCTGTCTGTCTGTTTGTTTGTTTGTTACCTTTTCACGCAATAATGGCTGAACGGATTTCGATGAAAATTTTAATATAAATTAAGTTCATTGTAACTTAGATTTTAGGCTATATGGCATTCAAAATACATTATTTAAAAGGGGAATTATAAGGGGGCCTGAATTAAATAAATCGAAATATCTCGCTTATTATTGATTTTTGTGAAAAATAGTACATAACAAAAGTTTCTTTAAAAATCATTTCCGATAAGTTTTTTTTTCTTTGAAACATTTTGATACGACTGATATTTAATGAGATAAATGAGTTTTAAAATTAAAATAACTACCATCTAAGGCCGTGTAATGAAATAAAAAACAAATGATTTCGTCTATTAGGGGCCTTGGACAACAATCGAAAGCTATGAAAGATAGCCTACAGAGAACGTTTCTGTGTTTGTATGAAGTAATATCGGAAGCTAAATTAACGATTTATATAATTAATTATTATTTCACCATTGGAAAGTGTAGTTTCTCTAGACGGACATAATGCTATAATGTTATTACAGTAACTTCTGAGTGAATTGAGGACAGGTAAGATTAAAATAGCTTCTTATGCACAGAAAACTTGATAGGCTATTCTGTATATTCGTTTCCTGTATTTCTTAAAATAATGTTTATTCATTTAAATCTCATAGAATTAACGAACAACAAGAGTGTATTGATTTAGTACGCAGTATGTTAGCTTAGCATTCCATTATTTTATAATCCAAATTTTAACTATGCTCAATTGAAACGTGTTAAAATACATAAAATACATATGCATTAAATGCAATGCAAAAAAATGGATAATGAGCGAAGCAGATTATGTTGCGCTATTGTAAAAGTTGTTCCTCCTGAGATTCAAGAGCCCCCATAACAAATTAAAAACTTACTTATCGGAGTACATCCGTTATCATCACACTTTTTATATAATATAATATAATATAATATAATATAATATAATATAATATAATATAATATAATATAATTTAAGTTATTTAAGTTATTTGAAGATTTCAGAACCATAGTGGGCCAAGCGCCATTTACTGAATACGTAGAAAACAAGGGTTAAAATTAAGTTATTACCATAATTCAATGGAAACATATAGCAAGTAAAATAAAGTGTACACATTAAATCTAAATTATGTCAATGTTCATTAAATTATGGTTGCATGTAATAGAAATTAAGAAACATGTTAAAGGAATTGCACCAAATGAGTGCTCTCTGGACCAAAATGATCGCATTTTAATTATTTGAATACAATTTAAATTAAGTAACATATTAAACGATTTATCCTTTTATCAAACACGAATGTTCCCTGGATCAAATGTCCTATTTTAATTACCGTATGTAATTACTTTATATTTATTTCTAACGGGTGCAGCGGAGCGCACGGGTACGGCTAGTTTTAAGTAAAGTTAAGAGCTACGATTCGTACAGGCAGTGAAAACTCAAGAAATATAGGGAGGTAGCGCCCCTATGCTCTTTCTTTCTTTCTTTCTTTCTTTCTTTCTTTCTTTCTTTCTTTCTTTCTTTCTTTCTTTCTTTCTTTCTTTCTTTCTTTCTTTCATATCTCGGTACTGTATAGCTAAAAGTGAGTGGTCATATTTGAATCACTTAATCGTTTGATAGAAGGCTTTAGTGGATCTCAAAGTTATTCTAGATTACATAGATGTCCAATTGCAACTCGTACGAGGTAACCTTTGACGTAAGCAACCCGCAGTGCATATTCTTTAAGGTCGTTTTTTCTATTTTATATGGAAAGTTATTGATCTTACCAGAGCATGCTTGACGTGCAATATCTCCTGGTTCTATAGGCGTATGGACACCCATGTTCTAGAAGTTACAGCGAAGAGAAGGACTCTCGCCCTTCCTGTTGGAAACCACAGAACAACGACCTGGACTCTTAAGCGATCGCGTTCGAGTTTACATGTAAAAAAGAGGATTAATGGTGTAAAAATAACGTTATAAAAGTGGAATGAAAGAAAGTATATTTCGACGACTAATACTGACTTAAATTACTTCTCATCAATATTTTACGTAATATTGGTTAGCATTAGCATTGTTGGAAAGAGTGGGTGAAGAAAGAATGATGTTGAAACATATCAGGAAGAGGAAAAAGAATTGACTGGGTCACTGGTTGAGAATAAACTGCCTTCTGAAGGATGCACTGCAAGGAATGGTGAACGGGAGAAGATTTCGGGGCAGAAGAAGAAGATATCAGATGATAGACGACATTAAGATATATGGATCATATGCAGAGACTAAGAGGAAGGTATAAAATAGGAAAGACTGAGTATGCTGAGTTTGCAGTGAAAGACCTCCCTTGAAATAAATGGTTAGCATTGCTGCACTAATAAGGGAAACTTTTCATCACACCCCTTTCAAAATTTAGTGGAATATAGTTCATTTCGAAGATCATGAAAACGAGACTAACGTAAGAAACAAACTTAAAAATATGCCGAAATTGCTTCTAAAGGGTGTAAATCCTAGTTAAAACTTATTACATGTCAATATACATACATACTGTAATATTATCACATTGTACCATCGTTTGCGTAGCTCAACCAGTTAGTGACGCGCCTTTCGAGTAGAAGTTCTGGATTCGATTCCTGACAACTTCTTTTTGTTCTTTTAAAATCAACATGTACAGAGTAAGGACTTCTGAATACCGATAGAAATATACAGATCCCTCCTCAGTTGGTTCTAGATGAAGGGGTAAGAAGATTATTCTTGGTGTGCATCTACTTGATCTTTCAGTTTGTTTATTACGCACGGTGCATTAGATCTTGAATTGGGCTCGATTTTGGTGGCTAGATGAATCCGTTAAATACAGCTCGTGACTTTTGCAAACTACTGCATGATAATTTCGGAAAATTTGAAGTGTATAAATGTATACAGTATAAATGAAATCGATGTCAGTTGCTTGAAATAATGTATTGAGAATAAGCAAAATAAATCTGACCTTACGAGCTACAAGACATGATCAGTACTTATAAATGGCTTTTATAGAACTCTGAGGTTCACTGCCGACCTCACATAAGCCCACCATCGGTCTCTATTCTGAGCAAGATTAATCCAGTCCCTAGCGTCATATCCCACCTCCCTCAAATCCATTTTAATAGTATCCTCTCATCTACGTCTCGGCCTCCTCAAAGGTCTTTTCCCCTCAACATTTCGGTACACACATTATAGGCGGGAATTTTTATTTTATTTTTTTTAAGAATTAAACAATCGTTGTAAGTAGAACTGAAAGTGAACTGCAGACAGCAGTGTATGAACTACAGAAAGTGTGTGAGAAATATAATTTTAAAATTTCCATAAATAAAACCAAAACAATGGCCTTTCAAGGGAAATACAGTGTAAGGACAAAAATTGTTTTAAATGGCACTCCTCTAGAACAAGTAACAAGTTTTAAATACCTAGGTACTCAGCTCACGTATAAACATGAAAGTGACTGCAAATATAAACTCCCCATATTTCAGCAGCTGTGTGGTACAATAAACAGAAATTTGAAAAATAAAGCAAGAAAAGAAACGCAAATAAAATTTTATAAAGTAATGGCAGTATCATCTTTGCTATTTGGATCAGAAACCTGGACGATGACTGCAGCTGACAGCAAAAAAGTCAGTCAAGGGGTGTACTACAGATGTGGACAAATTATTAACAAAATTGCTGATTTTAAATGATAATTTTGTTTACAAAATTTGACTTTTCAATTTAGAGTACAGTTAACAATTTTACATATTTCTATCATTACAGTAGATAAAAATGTGCAAAAATTTCAACTGTAGTCTAAATTGAAGAGTCAAATCTTGTAAGAATGTATAATAAAAATCTTCAGTTTCACTAATAATTTGTAAATATGCAAAAATGTCAACTCCAGTCTAAATTGAAGAGTCGTATTTTGTAAAAATATGTAATAAAAATCTTCAGTTTTGCTAATAATTTGGAAATATCCAAAATGTCAACTGTAGTCCAAATTGACGAGTCAAATTTTGTAACAATATATAACAAAAAACTTTAGTTTTGCTAATAATATGTAAATATGCAAAAACAGCAATTGTAGTCCAATATGAAGAGTCAAATTTTGTAAAAATATACAATACAAATCTTCAATTTTTCTAATAATTTGGAAATACGCAAAAATGTCAACTGTATTCTAAATTGAAGAATCATATTTTGTAAAAGTATATAATAAAAATCTTCAATTTTGCTAATAATTTGTCCACGTCTGTATATCGGATAAAATTATAAATGATAAAATAAGAGAAGAATTGATGATGTTTTCCCTAGAAGAAAAAATTAAGAATTATAGAAATCAGTGGGCAGAACATGTCAATAGAATGGTACCAGAAAGAATCCCAAGAAGAATGATTAATTATACCTAGAGGGAGAAGAAATCCGGGAAGACGTAGGAAGCGTTGGACGGATACACTATGAAGCCGGAACAGGCATATGCCTATCCCTTGAATTGAAGAAGAAGAAGAAGAAGAAGAAGAAGAAGAAGAAGAAGAAGAAGAAGAAGAATTAAACAAGTTACTATTATCTATACTGATGTGCGCATTCAATAAACAGTCTAGTGCTGTTCTATGTTGTCTCCGATGGACACTCGACATCGTGCCAACCCAATATCACTGCAATCCCGTATCGTGTGTCAAAAAATACGGATATGGGCTTAGAGGAATTGCTTTAAAATGCAATAAAACCATGAAATACAAACAAAAGGAAGACAGAAAAAGAAGGGGGAAGAAAGAAACTAAGACAGATAAAAAAAGAAACAAATCGTTATTCAATCCCGCCTGCACAATATTTTAAAATCGTCTTTGTCCCGATAGCATGCAGACACGGAGAAGGGAACAGAATATTCTGCTGCATTGTGCTGTTGCCATGTGAAGGAAGGAACAACTGACGAAGCCTCTCTGCCTCCTCTCAACATTAATTACACCCTCCTGCAGTGATTACACTAACATGGATCCATAAACGACTTTTTTCTCCGAGGACTGGCATGCCCACAGAAAATATTAAACCTGTTTTACAACGTCAAATACACTCAACACAAACTGTTAGGCATATGATGTTTCTTGTATTTAAAAATACTGTTTTATCTCCCACCCCCTCTACTACATAGACGCTCGTAATAAGTAAAGCGAGTAACAAAAAACTGTATGATATAAGAAATTACGCAGTGTCACTTACGAGAGGAACAAATGCATCCCAAATACATCAAGAGAGCCTTTGTAAGCTTGTGTTTTAAGTATACTATTTTTAATTAAAACTATATTATGTTTTTTCTGTTTGTTCTTAGTTTGTTTGTAGCCGAAATAACTGGTTTATAAACGTAAATCCTGTGTATTTAACCGAGAGACAATTTAGCTCAGAACAGATTGGATTAAAATAAACCATTACAACTTCAAGATGATTACACAGGCTGCCTCAAAATTCGCGCACACGTACTGCATTGTGTGAATCATATTTCAAAATGTTAGTGACAAAATTTCGCCCGAATTCATTCATAATTATCTACCCAAAAGCAGGTCTTTAACTTCAAACCCAACATTCGTCAGAATTCATTCATTCATAGTTTCCTGCCCAAGAAGAAGTCTGCAAACCCAGCATTCTACAATCTTTCCTATTTTATGCCTTTCTCTTTGTCTCCGCATATGATCCACATATCTTAATATCGTCTATCATCTGAACTCTTCTCCCTTTCACCATTCCTTACAATGTATCCTTAAACATACAATTTTTTCTCGATCAGTGACCCAACCAATTCTTTTGAGTACCACAATGATGCGACATTTTTAATTCAATCTAAAATTATTCTTCGTACACAAAAGGGGGTTGTTAATGAATGCTGGGAGTATAAAGACAGAAATAGTTAATTTAACACAGTCTAATAAAATTCTAAAATAATTAACTGTGTTATTATTTTCCAAATGAGTCCAATTCTCTCTAATGATATTTATTCATTAATATTTTCAAACAACTGATTGCACAGTGGGACAGAACACAAATCTAGAGGGACAAAATTAACAACTTCTCTCGTATCCAACATATTTTTGTGAAACTTTGTACAGTAGTTACAGGTAGCGTATGTTTTCTGTGTACGAACTCTGGCTACGTTTGTACAAGAGGAACTATCCCTTTACAGGGAGTACATTTATACAAAATTAATAATATCTCACCTATCAAACAGATTTTTATGAAACTTTGTACAGAAGTTAGAGGTAGCATATATTTTTTGTGTGAAAACTCTAGTTAGGTCTACGTGTGTACGATAGGAAATGCCCCTTTACTAAGGGTGTATTTAGACAAAATTAATAACTTCTCTCGTATCCGACAGATTTTTATGAAACTTTGTACAAAATTTACAGGTAACGTATGTTTTCTGTGTACTAAGTCTGGTTACGCTTGTACAAGAGGAACTACGTCTTTACAGGGGGTACAGTTATACAGAATTAATAACTTCTCTCCTATCGAACAGATTTTTATGAAACTTTGTACAGGAGTTAGAGGTAGCATATATTTTTTTTTGTATGAAACCTCTACTTAGGCCTACGTGTGTACGATAGGAAATACCCCTTTATTATGGATGTATTTAGACAAAATTAATAAATTCTCTCGTATCCAACAGATTTTTATGAAACTTTGTACAGAAATAACAGAGAGCATATATGCTTTGTTTACAAACTCTGGTTATGTTTGTACAAGAGGAACTACTCCTTTACTGGAGGTGCATTTATACAAAATTAGTAACATCCTTCGTATCTAACACATTTTTATGTAACTTTGAACAGAATTTACAGATAAACTATATTTTTTTATAAACTTTGATTACGATTATATAAGAGAAACCACTCCTTTAATTCTGTCCCGCTAGATTCGCGTTTCGACTCATTGTGCACTGGTATCATAATGATGCGTGGATCGTTTCGACTATCAATTGCATTGTTGTTTGGAGACGAGGCATCGTGGAATAAGAAAGAAATTATGAAGTACTTAACGAGAAGGCTCCTTACAATGTAAGCAACTGCAAGAGCGTAGAAAGACTTAGCCGCTCCGCAGAGAACAAGATCATTCAATGAATTATTAGATACAGAATGGAGCGAGATAGACAGTGTGGAAAACCAAGGGATACTTGACATGTTGCACATAAAATACTTGGATGACGTCACCATGTGACCGGATTTTTAAATTTCATGCGCATAAACATTTCACGTTAAAGAATAGGACCGATATTTAAAATAGTAATGTCTGTACTATTGTGACTGCTGTAAGTAGTAAGTACTGTAAAAATGTATGTTGAAAAACTTGTATTTCAGTCAAAACTCGACACTGATACCTGCTAAAGTGAGAGTCCGAGCTAATTTTAAACTGCAGAGGGAATGTGAGAATTCGTTACGGGAAATGTGGTCCGAGACGTGTTCAAGAAGCTTAAAATGAAAATATAGGTTGGCATGGGGATTTGTTTCGGCATCCGTACATGTCTATACAGTCTCTTAAGAGGCAAGTATTTCTGGAACGTACAGACAAGTATTTCTTTATTCTATTTTGTAGAATAGCATTCCAACCCAGTGACAGAGTTACCTGCTTGACTCCTAGCATTTAGGAAGATTACGTAACCTGTTTTAAATTCTCCGGAGACTCCTCGCCCCAGCCCACTTCCAATAGCATTAACAGCCAGTCCTATCTTCCGGGGTCTCCCGTCACCAGACAAGAGGCTAAATTATGAAACGATAAACTTCTTCTACAATTAAAGACCTCTCGTAGCTCGTCCTTTGTACCAGTTTTTTTCCGAATTGACTGTCGATGAAATGACAGGATAGAAGCTTTGATGTTGGAGAAATACATTTTCATTTCCTTCCACCACAAAATTATATTATTATTATTATTATTATTATTATTATTATTATTATTAGTAGTAGTAGTAGTAGTAGTAGTAGTGGTAGTAGTAGTAGTAGGCCTAGTAGTAGTAGTAGTAGTAGGCCTAGTAGTAGAGTAGTAGGCCTTGTAGTAGTAGTAGTAGTAGTAGTAGTAGTAGTAGTAGTAATAGTAGCAGTAGTAGTATTAGTAGTAGTATTATCATTAATATCATTATTATTATCATTATCATTAACATTATTATTGTTAGTAGTAGTGGTAGTAGGCCTAGTAGTAGTAGTAGTAGCAGTAGTAGTAGTAGTAGTAGTAGTAGTAGTAGTAGTAGTAGTAGTAGTAGGCGTAGTAGTAGTAGTATTATCATTAATATCATTATTATTATCATTAACATTATTATTATTATTAGTAGTAGTAGTAGTAGTAGTAACAGTAGTACGCCTAGTAGTAGTAGTAGGCCTAGTAGTAGTATTATCATTAATATCATTATTATCATTATCATTATCATTATTATTATTATTATTATCATGGAGAAAAACTGAGAAATTCTCGTCATCATAACATCCGAAAACTAATAGCAGAGGCACTTGGAAAAAGATCCTTTGAGGTCCATGAAGAGGTGCACTGCGTTGCGTCTGAAGGCGGCGGAATTAGAAGAGCGGACATCGTGATTCTAGACAAGAATAATAGTAGAGGCCTACTATTCTATATTTTCGAAAAAATATCAGAAGAAAGGTACCTGGGAAGTGCATGGTTTAATGATCGGAGCGTGGGGTACCATCCCACAATTAATTGTTAATATATATATTTTTTTAAATTTGGAATCCATGACATCATTCCCAAAATAATCATTTAACCATTTACGAGTCTGTGGCAATTCTAAAAAAACCATTTATATCGAATATTATAATTCCTCTGTTCTCTTTAATTTGTGATTGTAAAAAATATATGTATAATTTATATGATTTCTAAAATTCGTGTTCTATGTTCACGTACATTTTACTCAGTTACTCACTGTAATGAGTTATTATTGTTGTATGTATATTATTGTGTGTTTTTGGCAATCCAGGAAGCCTGGGCAGAAATTTTTTGAATAAATTATATATTATTATTATATTATTATTATTATTATTATTATTATTATTATTATTATTATTATTATTATTATTATTATTATTATTATTATTATTATTATGGAGAAAAACTGAGAAATTCTCGTCATCGTAACATCCGAAAACTAATAGCAGAGGCACTTGGAAAAAGATCCTTTGAGGTCCTTGAAGAGGTGCACTGCGTTGCGTCAGAAGGCGGCGGAATTAGAAGAGCGGACATCGTGATTCTAGACAAGAATAATAGTAGAGGCCTACTATTCTATATTTTCGAAAAATATCAGATGAAAGGTACCTGGGAAGTGCATGGTTTAATGATCGGAGCGTGGAGTACCATCCCACAATTAATTGTTAATAATTTTTTTAAATTTGGAATCCATGACATCATCCCCAAAATAATCATTTAGGGGAGAGTCGGGTAGTATCGGACAGTGCGTTTTTTTCATCTACCACACGATGATAGTACCTGATTGACATGGTTACGTTTCTGTGATGTCGCGTAGAGAAACGTAACCATGTCATTCAGGTACTACCATATGGTGGTAGATGAAAGAAACGCACTGTCCGATACTACCCGATGTCCGATACTACCCGACTCTCCCCTAACCATTTACGAGTCTGTGGCAATCCTAAAAAAACCATTTATATCGAATATTATAATTCCCCTTTTTTCTTTAATTTGTGATTGTAAAAAATATATGTATAATTTATATGATTTCTAAAATTCGTGTTCTATGTTCACGTACATTTTACCCAGTTACTTACTGTACGTAATCAGTTATTATTCTTGTATGTATATTATTCTGTGTTTTTGGGAACCCAGGATGCCTGGGCAGATATTTTTTAAATAATAATAATAATAATAATAATAATAATAATAATAATAATAATAATAATAATAATAATAATAATGATAATATAATTCATTATTATTATTATTATTATTATTATTATTATTATTATTATTATTTCTTTTATTTTGGGTCTTTAAGTAGTTTTCATTCTTAACATAGAAAGGGGAGCTGGCAGCTGCTTGGGACTTTGAACTGAACAAAATTATTTACATAATTATTTATTATCGGCGTACGATTAGGCAGTCATTACAGAGGATATAAATCAGAGGTCGGCAAAGATTACGTCACATAAATTGCAGCCTGCAATACACAGCAGAGGGGGAGGTAGGAGGGACAGGATACCCAAACTGCTTAACATTGAATGAACAAGTGATGGGTAAGGGGAGGGAGATCATGCCTTACTCCTTCACTGTGCTTGTGTATTAAGGAGTTGACTCGCGAATCAAGAAATGCTGACCACTGATACAGATGATGCGTCATACATTATAAGGAGATTGAGAGAAGAATATTGGAAGTGGAGATAACAGATAAATTTCGATAAAACTGAATAGTTGACATTGGATCTAGAAGAACAGTTAAAATGTGATACAGAATAAATTAAAAATATCGAATATTTTGATTATCTTTGTCCAATATTGGAGAAAACTCGACAAAAAATAAAAATAAGAAATTGAAACACTAATAATTCTGTGATCGTAAGGAAAAAGGTAATATCTGTGCTGTTTGGGTAAAGGGAGATCAGTCATAAAAATGAGTATTGAGATAAATTAAAATTAAACTTCGGACAATTATTGCAAATAATTTTCTACAGAAATAAAACATATCAACTGCTAGTATTCTTTTGATTTTTGAACATTCACTTGTATAATTTAACTTGTGTGACGTTTAATTATCTTATACTTACACAGTTAATAGCTCGTTTGTAAGTCGTGTGTAAATTCCTAACTAATAATCACTACTATTTTCCTCTATATACAACTCTTAAACAGGGGGTTTCGTGTGTGTAACTATTGCAGAGCAGTTCCCTTAAGTTACACGCTGCTAATACATTCATCGCTTATGCATGGTTTATTAGTAACGGTTTCTATCTAAACCCTGTATAAGTCTCGTATAAAAATTATACGGGGTTTATTAGTAAGACAATTAATTGATAATTTATTTCACAAAATACCCGCCGAACTGACAACTTTCACGAAAAACCCACAGAATTGATAACTTATTTCACAAAATAACCACCGAATTGAACATTAATTTGACGAAATAGAGACCCACCGAATTGTCAACTTATTTCACGAAATACCCACCAAAATAGTGACAGATTTAACACTGAGATAACCCACCCTATTTCAGAACAAAAATGTATAGTCCCTAGTAACAGCCTAAGTACTGAGGACGTGTGGTTTGCAGACGAAGACAAATATTTTTAAAGTCTTATGATTTATTGTCGTTGTGCTAAATGTACAGGGATAATTAATGATTATAATGTCAGATGCGTTTCCAATTCACGTGGGCTAAAGCAAGGAGATGCACTATCACCTTTACTTTTTTAACTTTGCTCTAGAGTATGCTATTAGGAAAGTCCAGGATAACGGAGAGGGTTTGGAATTGAACGGGTTATATCAGCTGCTTGTCTATGCGGATGACGTGAATATGTTAGGAGAAAATCCACAAACGATTTGGGAAAACACGGGAATTTTACTGGAAGCAAGTAAAGAGATAGGTCTGTAAGTAAATCCCGAAAAGACAAAGTATATGGTTATGTCTCCTGACGAGAATATTGCACGAAATGGAAATATAAAAATTGGAAATTTATCTTTTGAAGAGGTGGAGAAGTTGAAATATCTGAGAGCAACAGTAACAAATATAAATGAAACTCGGGAGGACATTAAACACAGAATAAATATGGGAAATGCCTGTTATTATTCGGTTGAGAAGCTTTTATCATCCAGTCTGCTGTCAAAAAATCTGAAAGTTAGAATTTATAAAACAGTTATATTACCGGTTGTTCTTTATGGTTGTGAAACTTGGACTCTCACTTAGAGAGAGGATCATAGGCTAAGGGTGTTTGAGAATAAGGTGCTTAGGAAAATATTTGGGGCTAAGAGGGATGAAGTTACAGGAGAATGGAGAAAGTTACACAAAGTAGAACTGCACGCATTGTATTCTTCACCTGACATAATTAGGAACATTAAATCCAGACGTTTGAGATGGGCAGGGCATGAAGCACGTATGGGCGAATCGAGAAATGCATATAGAGTGTTAGTTGGGAGGCCGGAGGGAAAAAGACCTTTAGGGAGGCCGAGACGTAGATGGGAAGATAATATTAAGATGGATTTGAGGGAGGTGGGATATGATGATAGAGAATGGATTAATCGTTGCTCAGGATAGGGACCGATGGCGGGCTTGTGTGAGGGCGGCAATGAACCTCCGGGTTCCTTAAAAGCCAGTAAGTAATGAATAAATATTAATTTGTTTTGAGATACAATAACTTTTTCCATGTAAGACTAAGAATTTCTCAATATCGCCCCGTGTCACAATTGTGACACAGATTATTTTAATTTATGTATTGACACTTTGTCTTTTTTCTTCTTAACTCGATTTAAAAAAGGCACAATACAACAAAGGAACTGCTTTGAAGTAACAGCGGCCTTGGGAGCACATTAATGAACATATCAGATGAATTATATTTCTCTCTTAAATGCCTCTAGGGCTTTTTCGGCTACGTGTCTCGAACTTATCCGAAGTAGCACGTGCATTACAAACGTAAATGCATTAATACTGCCTTCCCATTGAAGACGTATTCATCCGCAGATGCGTGATGATAAGGAGCACGAAGCAGTAATGTACATACATATGATTACGAAATACATAGTTGGGGGCGTCTGCTCACGCCTTCGCTACGTTGCAGGTCTTCCTGCTTTGTGTAGGAAATGCGATGTCCGCGATGTTTCGAGTTTACCAAAGCAACCGAGTCTCACATATAACGTAACCAGATGTTTCAATTTGAAATAGATTTTGGGTTTTAAGAAAAGTAGCATTCTTAGTGGAATTTTGGAATGCGTATTCCCGGAAAACGGCGTATTTTGGAGGGTGATGTTGAGGAATTTTATAGAAATATATCATACAGCGTTATCATATTAACAGGATGTCTGAAACACGCATTCCTATTAGAATGTTATGTTTTTAATTGGGTTATTTTACGACGCTGTATCAACATCTAGGTTATTTAGCGTCTGAATGTAATGAAGGTGTTAATGCCGTTGAAATGAATCCGGGTCCCAGCACCGAAAGTTACCCAGTATTTGCTCGTATTGGGTTGAGGGAAAACCCCGGAAAAAACCTCAACCAGGTAACTTGCCCCGACCTGACGGGTATCCAAAGATCTTGAAATTATGAGCGTGAGAGGATGGACTAACATGGTGAAGGACAGAGTAAGATGGAAGGCTGTTATTAAGGAGGCCAAAACCCACCCCGGGTTGTAGCGCTAACTGATGATGATGATGATGATGATGATGATGATGATGATGATGATGATGCAGCGTCATCATATTCTGCACGGAAATATAAGTACTTCGGTACATCGCAATAATATGATATGCGTATATAATCACTTAGGGTGCTATTCATAGACATTTCGCTAGCCCCGCTACGAGCGTGCTAAACTAGCCCCGGCTATCGACTGATTATTATTTGTACAGGATTCACATCTTATCATATCATATCGCTAACACTGGTTTATGAATACGAAAAACATTAATTCGCTGATCATCCACCGGAAGCCCGCGCTAAAAATGTCTATGAATATGACCCTTAGTGATTTAAGGCGGATCCCGGCCACTTAGTCACTCTTAATGAGTGCACCTCTGCACATTAGTGTGTTGGACATTGTGCCACTGTCACACATCTGTGACACAGTGTGTGAGGGTTGGCCACTAAAGGGAAACTAAGAGGTGGAGCTTAAACTGAGAGGGTTCAATCCGGGATCGGAATTGGAATCCGGTGTAGTTTAGTGGATAGAGCGTCAGCACGTAGAGCTGAAAACCCGGGTTCGAATCCCGATACCGGAGAGAAATTCTCTCCACTCCACCGATCCTTCATCATATTAGCCGTTCACAGCAGAAGTGGTGTAAGTCAAAAATGGGTAATGAGGGTTAAAGTAAACATTCTGTAAAATACAGCGCAAAGTAGCAATTAATATTCAATTTATTTAAACTATTGGTAGTCAGTGGATAGCAAGAAGGCCATATTAATTGCTGCTTTGCGCTGTATTTTACAGAATTTTTACTTTAACCCTCATTACCCAATTTTGACTTACACCACTTTTCCTGTGAGCGGCTGAATGATAACGCAAAATTCCTACACGGAAATATCATATGTACTTTGGTACATCGCAATAAAACTATATTTTGATCACAAAATACAGCTACAGCAATATTACTCTAATTATTCTGTGCTCTTTGATTTGTTTTCTGTTGTTACAAGGCAACCATCTTAATAAAATGACAATGGATACGAACAGCTGTTAGAGAGGCGGCCATTTTTCTCTGTATGCAACGCTTAAACAAGGGTTTCGTGTGTATAACTACAGCAAAGCAATTTCCATGTATAATTACACGCTACTTATACATCTGTCGCTTATGGATAGTTAGTGACGTTTTCTGTCTCAACTCTGTATGTCTAATATAAAAATTAAATAATATTTATTAGTAAGACCATAAGTGTATAGCTATTGAGAATATATGTATTGAATCCTTGATATTTCTTTTTTAACTTATTCTTCAATCGTGAAGCCGACTATTTAGTGATTGTGGCATTGTTTATAATTGCATACGAGTATGCAGAAATATGAGTACAGTAAGAGGAATTTTATACGAACAAAGCAACATCCGAACAGATGGACTTCGAATTTAGCCACTTCAGATATACAAGATGGACCTGATGGCTACAGTGCACAGCATAATTATTCTTCCAAATATTTCGCAACAGGATGTTGTTAAACACAGTAGCACTAGACATTCAAAGTGGATGAAATTGCGGATTTAGCCTTAGAATTAGATTTTATCTTAGACTATTATCTTGTAACAAAGAGATGAGGTTACCAGCTCAGAATCAGAAACATGGAGTAAAGATTGTGGGAATGAGTGCGAAGAAGGTTCCTATATAAAGTTGAAAATAAAACGGACATCTTCCATTAAAGAAAATGTGTATTTAAATATATTATTTAACCCATTCAACTGAAGATCAAATCCCTTTCCATGTATGATAATGGAAAGCAATTAAAAATAATTACTGTCGAGACTAAGAGGTTTTATTTTTTCACAGTGACTGTGTTCAGAAGCAAACTTTGGTATATGCTTCTATGTGCTGTAGTGTCGAGTCATTTCCTTCCTTGATTCTGGTACTGGTGCGACAGTGGGACTTTCACAATGGAAAACACAGAATGGAGTGAGACTTTATGCACTTATTTATTAATTACTGTCGAGACTAAGAGGTTTTATTTTTTCACAGTGACTGTGTTCAGAAGCAAACTTTGGTATATGCTTCTGTGTACTGTAGTGTCGAGTCATTTCCTTCCTTGATTCTGGTACTGGTGCGACAGTGGGACTTTCACAATGGAAAACACAGAATGGAGTGAGACTTTATGCACTTATTTATAAGTACAATAAGGCGCATGATTAGGACTAAAATAGCATAATTAAAAGTCCCTTAACAGCTACCACTTCTTGTATATTCGTATTCCACCGAAAAAAAAAATATGAAGACACTAAATGGAGAGAAATTATGCTATTACTAATATTAGTTGAAAAGGGAGGTTAAATGCTAGCCTCACGTCCATTGTATTGTATTTATTAACATTCCATGGTATTCATACATTTCTTCACAGCTAGAATATGGAACAATTAAAAAAACTTAATACTATTATAAAGTCTTGATTTATAGTCTATATGAAATATATACAGACGAGATTTACAATATAGTCTACTAGTACAACACAAAGTTTTAGTAACAATTTCATGAAGTGTTATTGAATGTCATGAATTCACCTATAGAATAGAAGGCGTGAGAAATTAGGTGCTTCTTGAATTTGGCCCTAAATAATCTTATGTTTTGAGTTTCATTTTTTATATCGATAGGGAGGCTATTAAAAATGTTTACTGTCATATAACGCACTCCTTTTTGATAGCACGATAGACTTGCCGATGGAGTATGAAAGTCATTTTTGACGTGTATTTATGCTATGAACTGTTGAATTAGTTACAAAGTTTTCACGATTACATACGAGGAAGATTATTGATGAAAAGATATACTGACAAGCCATGGGCATTATTTGTAGTTTTTTGAAAATAGTCCTATACGATTCCCTAGATTTGGCACCTACTATTATTCTAATTACTCCTTTTTGTAATAGAACTATACTGTTACTATCTGTGAAATTTCCCCAAAATATTATTCCAAAACTCATTACCGAGTGGAAGTATGCAAAGTATATTGTTTTTAAGGTATTGATATTTACTATCTTTTGCATAGATCTAATAGCAAAACAAGGTGAATTTAGTTTGGGGTAATTTCTTTAACATGATTTTTCCAATTTAACACATTATCGATTTTTAAGCCAAGAAATTT
This sequence comes from Periplaneta americana, assembly GCF_040183065.1. Classification (NCBI taxonomy): domain Eukaryota; kingdom Metazoa; phylum Arthropoda; class Insecta; order Blattodea; family Blattidae; genus Periplaneta; species Periplaneta americana. The sequence continues at coordinate 100,823,148 of NC_091133.1, forward strand.
GGTTGTACAGGAAAACTGGATTCAAAAATATTTAGAAATGTTCTAAGAAACTCGTTGAATTTACTGTTCATATCACTTTGACTGTATACTGAATCCCATGTTTCATTTTAATTCCCATGTTTCCATCTCAGTGAACTACTACAGTAACCTTCTGTTAGGTGCACTCTCAGGTACGCATATTCACTGTGCTAAGGTTCGCTGCATATCCAGGTTTTATGCAGGTATCTTCATATGTCTCTAGACCAGCCCCCTTCCTTTGTTACCAGACAGTGAGTTATTCATTGCTGAGAAAAAAAAAAGTTTGAATTTCACCAATTTTTTAGTACTCTAAGCTGTTTGTCCCCAATTAAGGCTTAACATAGGGAAACGGGAGAACCCTGAGAAAACCCCAATTGCCACTTTATATACCAGAAGTGTCACTAATGATTTATCAATAAAAAAAATCCAGGAATGATCAGGACTCGAACCCAGATCACCTGCATGACAGGCCGAAGGTCTACACGATGCAGTCTCCGCACAGGCGAGAAAATGCGCTGCATGTTGCAAGACTCAAGAGAAGATGAAGTGAGGCGTGTAGTTGCAAAATCAGATACATCACTTTTTTTCGAAAATGAGTTAATGTTATGATTCATATCTTCATATGGTTCTACAACTACTATAGCATTATTATGCTCCAAAACCACATACATCACATGGTTTTGTATGATGAAAGAATAGTATTGGTTGCAAATCCAGATAAGTCACGTGAGTTTGTTTCAAAAACCAGACACTACATCAAGGATTTGCGCACACGTTCATTGCGCATCAGTATTGTTCCTGCGCAGAAACAGCAGAAAGAAAAACGGCACGATGTCATCATTAACCATAAGGAGTATACAGATATATTCCCTTATTTTGGAACAGTCATAACTTTGTCAGATGAAACATATGACTGGAAGAAACTGATTCCAATATAGTGCGGCCACAAACTCAGTGGCACTTTCCATGTAAAAGGTTTTTCTTTCAGTCTAACATGAAGAAGGATGACGTCCTATATAGTGAAGGATGAAATTTACTACAGCAGTGAGTCTGCTCAATACAAGAGCATTTGTAAGAAGAACAAAAAAATAAATATTGTATCTCAAGCATAATGCTGCCAGGAGTACAAGTGTCACAACTAAAAATAAATTATGTAACTGCTTTGCTGACAAAACATTTTGGCAATGACTGAAGTTATTTCCAAACATTATCCTACTGTGCACGTATTGTTAACAGACTGGAAAGCTTGGACAAAATCAAATTTCTTCTATGAATGAAGAAGAAAATGTGTGTGAACATGCCTGTGAAATAGGTGATAAGGTTATTTAATAATTCAATTTATTTTGTGATGAAAATGTAAAAGTTATGACAAATTAACTGTAACAATGTAAAATAGGTGATATGGTTGTTTAATAATTCAGTTTTTTGTGATGAAAATGTAAAAATTATGACAAATTAACTGTAACAATGTAAAATAGGTGATATGGTTGTTTAATAATTCAGTTTCTTGTGATGAAAATGTAAACATTATGACAAATTAACTGTAATAATGTAAAATAGGTGATATGGTTGTTTAATAATTCAGTTTTTTGTGATGAAAATGTAAAAATTATGACAAATTAACTGTAACAATGTAAAATAGGTGATATGGTTGTTTAATAATTCAGTTTTTTGTGATGAAAATGTAAACATTATGACAAATTAACTGTAATAATGTAAAATAGGTGGTATGGTTGTTTAATAATTCAGTTTTTTGTGATGAAAATGTAAAAATTATGACAAATTAACTGTAACAATGTATATAGGTGATATGGTTGTTTAATAATTCAGTTTCTTTTGTGATGAAAATATAAAATTTATGGCAAATTAACTGTAACAATGTAAAATAGGTGATAGGGTTGTTTAATAATTCAGTTTCTTTTGTGATGAAAATGTAAAAATTATGATAAATTAACTGTAATAATGTAACAGTGTGTTTAAAATAATACATTGTATAATAGAATGATCCTTTTATTCATTTGCAAACCCAGATAGATCACAGAACAATTTTCAAAATCAAATACATTTTCTCTATTACCTACTAATTATGCAATAATGTCACTGCCATGTATCATGGAACATTACAATAGTCCATAACAAACATATGCTCAAAGTATTAACATTTTACCTCTTGGTGTAGGATAGGAAATATACGTTTTTCCTTCATACTGAAAAATTATGTTTTAGTGATGTATCTGATTTTGCAACTAAACGCCTCAAGTCTTATTGCCATAAAAATACACATTTTAATAAACGGTGCATGAGAAAGTCCTCCAAGAAATTAAATTCGGAACTCCCACAAAAAAAGGCAATGATGATGATGTTGTGATGATTATTTTATCCACTCGCGCGAAATAACGTCACGAACTGCAGAAAAAGTGGCAAATACTATTTACCCCATCATCTTGAGGCACTTGTATTACAGAGTATACAAGCTGCTATGCCTTCAGCTCGCTGCAGTTGTCTGCAAAGGCTAAATAAAGTTGTAAACCACAGATCAACATCTCCATTTTAGACTGTAATTACTGTTTATTACCGTGGAGGTTTAAGATTATAATGAATAGGTTTTATAATAAACATGACACAGAAGTGACCGTGCAAGTTGCAACAGACAGCCCGACTGTGATCAGAGGTTTCGATTCAGACACAACACCGACGGGGCCCTTGGCCATTTGGCTGCTGGAGGACAGGAGCGTGATATCTCCATCTTCGCTATGAATCACGTCTCAGCCCCGTATGACTACACAACTTTCTCCTTATGTAATTGGGATTTAGTACATTCTCGCCCGACGTATAGTCGTCTCGTTACCGGGCGATACTTCACTAATGATTTAAAGACCAGTCCTCAAGGCGTTGCACTCTGAATAATAGTACACAGTAATTAATTAAGATGGACTTGGTAAATAAATATAAAGCAAAGCGTTACAATAATTAACCTATGTTATCAAACCACGCTGTGGTTCATTAGGGCGGTATTAAAACAATTCCGACTCAAGCTTGAGGACAATATTAACTATTAACATGAAAAGGAACCGTGCCAGATCAATCGGCAAAATTATTGGTTGGAGAAGCAATCAAAATTCCAAGAAAGCACGGTCGAAACCTTTCCGTTAGCATTTTTCAGAGCATATTGTGACGATGGAATATTTGTAACCAGGGCGCGGATTTTGATGACATAATATTTTTTTTCTTTACATCTTTTGCAACGCCCATAAATACATGCTGAATCAGGAGGAAAGGTACATGGTTTGAGGGATGATAATACTGATGATTCTGAAAGTTTATATGAACATACTGTATGTCCTATTATTAATGGTTTCGGAGAAAACTAACGGAAACAATGAGGAACGGGAAAAGTGCAAGTGATAGTAAATTAAAACATTGTTACCTTATGTTCTGTTTAATTGAATCGGGGATTGCAGAAACAGCATATGTCATGAAAACTAAATTTTTCAATACACACAAAAAATGATATTACTGGTGGTAGACCACATCATTGGTTATATATAGTACTGGCTTCTTCAGACAAAAGCCTAATAGAAGTGTCGTTTTATACCAAATTTATTAGAATCTAATGAATTATTAATTAAATAAATCAATATGTATTAGCTTGACATGTGCTGTTTCTTCAAGGAATCAAAATTGTAGTACAATAAATTCAATCAAATAGTGTAAGTCCTTACAGTCAATTACTTAACAATATACATACATTGAACATTTATGTTATTACGTGAAGTAGTATTTAAAAGTTATGACAAAAGTTTTCACCAATAAGTTGGCATCTTCAGGTCACATTAAAAAAACATAGTAACATAAAATTAACACTTCAGATATTCCAGTTAGACACAATCGTTAAAAAGTTAAAAACTGGTATAATAGGCAATCTGAGCAATATGCCATTAAAATACATGTAGCAGGAAGATGATACCATGAAATCGTGGGATAGGCTGATAACACTGTGTTAACTGATAAGTGTACACAACGAAGAAAGAAGACATAACAATCTTCAGGTTTATGCGGGTGCAGTTCCCAAAATGATGAAAATATGCTACAGTATATACATAGGTCGCTCGTACTGCTGTTTATGGACGTATGGAATTAAAGCAAAGATGGTTGAGGAGAAGTTGACTCGAGTCCACTGATGCAGCAACAAGAGTCGTGTTATCAGCCTATTCCACGATTTCAAGGCATCATCTTCCTGCTACATGTATTTTAATGGCATATTGCTCAGATTGCCTATTATACCAGTTTTTAACTTTTTTGTGTTTAACTGGAATATCTTAAGTGTTCATTTTATGTTACTATGTTCTTTTAATGTGACCTGAAGATGCCAAATTATTGGTGAAAACGTTTGTCATAACTTTTAAATACTACTTCATGTAATAACATAAATGTTCAATATATGTATATTGTTAAGTAATTGACTGTAAGAACTTACACTATTTGATTGATACTATAGGGTAAACTAGGGTCTGTTGGACAGTCGGGCATGTTGGATACTCCGTATATTAACGTGTTACTACGCCACTAGTGGGCACCACATTCTGCTAGAAGTCAATGACGGAAGTAGCCACGAGTGGGGCTACTTCCGTCATTGACTTCTAGCAGAATGTGGTGCCCACAAGTGGAGTGGTAAGACGTTAATATACGGAGTATCTAACATGCCCGACTGTCCAACAGACCCTAGTTTACCCTACTTATCGGACCCAACATGCCTTTAAAATTACAATAAATTCAGCTCAACTAAAGTTTATTTGTCAAATTAGGGATATAATATATGCATAGGCCTACTGTGTACTTAATACATAAGTTCAGCTTATAAATGAACTTATTTTCCACAATAGACCACTGAAGAATATTATTGTAAAATTCTTGATATTCATGTGGTATGTAATGCATTAGTTTGCGTATATCGTCAAGCTTCTCTCTTTGAATTGGCACGATTTTGTCTGGATATGCCAATGAAGAAGGTAAATATGGTATTCTCCTTTGTACTTACAAGCAAACATTCTCATGGGGGCAGATAAAAAATTAATCTTTTTTCTTCCATCATTTTAATGATGTCAAAAGAAGTGCTTACACAAATTTTGGCCATTCGAGCGCAATTACGAGGGCCGTAAAAAAAAGTTTCCCTGAGGCCGTTTACAGAAAGAGAAGAATTATTCATGGAAAGTTTTATTGAAACATATAGCAAGTGTTGAATTATTTTTCAACTTGTTCACCACCAGAATTGAGACATTTGTCATTCAGTGAGATGAATTTTTGTATCCTTGTGTCGTACATGTCTGCCGTCCGGAATCGGAACCAATATGTCGGCACATCTTGACATGAGTTGTTTCTGCGCGCTTCCAGGATTTCACAGGGCTCCAAATGTGAGACTGCTATACTGACATATGTGATTTCTGCATGGAATGATAGTCCTATATCAAGAATCCATGAAATTCAAACTCATTTCGCCCCAAATAGTGGCATGTGCTTTTCTGCAATCCCTGATTCAATTGTGTACTTTTCTTTACTGAACATGTTCAAAAAGTTCACCGTTCGTACAATATAATAGAATGATGTTGATGTTTTACGTGGGGAAACGGGAGAACCCCGATAAACCCAACTACGATCTTATTCTTTTTTTTTTTTCAAAAAAAGATCCCAGGCTTAACCAGAACTCGAACCCGAAATGCCTGCGTGAAAGGCCGAAGGACCATTCAGCTACCGTAGGAACTATACTGTATAGGTAAAACTGCTATACACTATAAACAAACTTAAAATTTAGTTCAGTTTCAAGTCGAGTCTCCAATGTTCCTGGCTCTCAGTTAAGAAGGGAACTTCCAAATATGCCATCTAGTCAAGACTACCACATGTCATTTTAGTGGACTCGCTTTGCACTGAATCGGACGTGATGATGGAACAGAATATGATACGGGGGATTTTAAAAGGAATGGTCGCGCCGCTTTTGAGTTATTGTTCTTAAGCCACTACTGAATCAATTTGCCAGAGGAACCGGTTCTCTGTCCAAGATCCAACTTCCCGAATACAAATGAATCGCGCTATCGCTGAACAATGATCTCCAACAACAATGCGCTCTGACGTGTCCATTTATGGCGTTCTGGGGTCCGCTATTTCATACGACTGTGATCTTCAAGAAAGTCCGTATCTCTCAACTCCCAAAAATTAACTTAAAACCTCTGGACAACGAACTGAACAACCTTTCGAGATATTGGTTTCCACATAAGAAATATTCTTAATTCGAGAGAAGCATTACAAAAGACAACAAACAGCTACAACAGAAACTGTAAGAAAAGCAACAACAATAAGAACTGTAAAGACAGCTAAAATAACAACAATTGTAAGAACAGCTAAAACAATATCAATTACTGCAAGAAAAACTACAACAATAACAACTGTAAAGAAAGTTGTAACAGCAACAATAACTGTAAGAAAAGCTACAACAGCAATTGTAAGAAAAGCAAAAACAATAACAACTGTAAATGCAGCTAAAACAACTATAACAACAATTGTAAGAACAGCTAAAACAACATTAACTACTGTAAGAGAAACTACAATAACTGTAAAGAAAGCTCTAACAGCAACAATAACTGTAAGAAAAGCTACAACAACAACTGTAAGAAAAGCAACAACAATAACAACTGTAAAGAAACTTGTAACAGCAACAATAACTGTAAGAAAAGCTACAACAACAATAACTGTAAGAAAAGCAAAAATAATAACAACTGTAAAGGCAGTTAAAACAACAATTACAACAATTGTAAGAACAGCTAAAACAACATTAACTACTGTAAGAAAAACTACAATAACTGTAAAGAAAGCTGTAACAGCAACAATAACTCTAAGAAAAGCTACAACAACAACTGTAAGAAAAGCAACAACAATACCTGTAAAGACAGCTAAATCAACAACAATAACAACAATTGTAAGAACAGCTAAAATAACAGCAACTACTGTAAGAAAAACTACAACAATAATAACTGTAAACAAAGCTGTAGCAACAACAATAACTGTAAGAAAAGCTACAACAGCAACTGTAAGAAAAGCAACAAAAATAACAACTGTAAAGACAGTTAAAACAACGACAAAAATTGTAAGAACAGCTAAAACAACATCAACTTCTCTAATAAAAACTACAACAATAACTGTAAAGAAAGCTGTAACAGCAATAATAACTGTAAGCACCCATTTTTATTTGCCACACTCAATTATTATTTTCATGTTGAGCTTACTTACTTACAAATGGTTTTCAGAGAACCCGGCAGTTCATTGCCGCCCTCACGTAAGCCCGCCATTGGTTCATATCCCGAATAAGATTAATCCAGTCTCTACCATTATATCCCATCTCCTCAAATGTATTTTAATATTATCCTCCCATCTACGTCTCGGTATTTCCAAAGGTATTTTCACTTAAGGATGCACTCACACGTGTTACACGCCCTGCCCATCTCAAATGTCTGGATGTAATGTTCCTATTTATGTTAGGTGAAGAATATAATGCATTGTGTAACTCTTTCCATTCTCCTGTAACGTCATACCTCTTAGCTCCAAATATTTTCCTAAACACCTTATTCTCGAACACCTTTAACTCAGTTCCTCTTTCAAAGTGAGAGTCCAAGTTTCATAGCCATACAGATCAACCGGTAATATAATTGTCTTATAGGGTGCTATTCATAGACATTTCGCAGCACGCGTTACGAGCGTACTAAGCTAACCCCGGCTATCCACTGGTTACTTGTACAGAATTCAAATCATATCCTATCGCTAACACTGGTTTATGAATACGAAAAACGCTGATCATCCACCGGAAGCCCCGCGCTAAAAGTCTATGAATACGGACCATAAATTCTAACTTTCAGTTTTTTTAAAAGCAGACTAGAGGACAAAAGCTTCTCAACTGAATAATAGTAGGCATACCCCATATTTATTCTGCATTTAATTTTCTCTCGAATGTCATTTATATTTGTTACTGTTACTCCAATATATTTGAATTTATCCATCTCTTCAAAGAATAAATTTCCAGTTTTTATATTTCCATTTCGTACTATGTTCTAGTCATGAGAAATAATCATATACTTCACCTTTTCGGGATTTACTTCCAAACCTATTTCATTACTTGCTTCAAGTAAAATTCCCGTGTTCTCCTTATAGTCTGTTGATTTCTCCTAACATATTCACGTCATCACCCGTTCAGTTCCCACCCCTTTTTGTTTCCCTAGATTTTCTTAATGTTTAATGTGGGGGTATTGATTTAATTCTATTTACTGTTAAACCAGTTTTATTTATTGTTAACCAATTCCAAAGCGCAATGTAGCGCTGAGTATGACAATCTCCTGGTGACGACGTCTACGGACCAAGCAGCGACGATGGTCGCTATCATATCAGCGACTTGTCAGATAGGCGCTTCCTGGAGCTGCCCAGCCTCCCTCCACTTCCTCGAGTTGGCCGCGATCGTCAGGAATCCCGTCCCTGTGCTGCGTAACCCATATATACGAAATTCCAGTTTACATAGTCGACGGCATTCCGGCCCAAGGGACATCGACCCACAAACTGGAACACGTGTCCTATCTTGAAAATAATCTAATCATCAAATCTATTTAATGATTTTTTTTTATATTCCCCTACCTAAGGAACTTGGAAAATTGTCTGTTTCTTGTTACATATTGCTGTATATTTCATTTGCATGATAAGCTTATATATTTTTTTATTACCAAATCTTGACGGTAGTATAATATATAAAAGTAATAATGCTACCGCTGAGAGTTTATAATCGAAAAAAAAAATGTAACACTCGTATCCATTATTTACCGGTATTATTCATATGATTTTCGCGTTAAGAGCGAGAAAAAATGATATTAAAGTCTTGCCCACAATAAACAGGGAACAGAAACGAGAACGAGAACGGAAATATTGTAAAAATACAAATATTCAAATCTGAGCATTGACACTTAACGAGAAGCTTAGCGGAGTCCGGGAACGGGAGCGTGAAAGTTGAAGTTTTAATTTTTCCGTTCTAATTTTCGATCACAGCCTATTAGATTCTTTCTGTTGTCATAAAGCTATTTGGTCGTCGTATATTTTGTAACAAAGAGGTGGTGACAAAATTTATTCTTCATGTATCTTTTCTAACTAAATCAGAAATTCAGTAGAATCACTTTCAATATATGCTACGTGTATACGTGAACAGGTTATCACGTGAATTGGATTCTTAAAATATCTGTCCTAGTTTTTCCGACGTTTTCCCGAACCGTAAATACCATTTCACTGTATGTATGTATGTATGTATGTATGTATGTATGTATGTATGTATGTATGTATGTATGTATGTATGTATGTATGCATGTATGTATGTATGTATGCATGTATGTATGTATGCATGCATGCATCTATATATGTATGTATCTATCTATCTATATATGCATGCATGCATGCATGCATGTATGTATGTATGTATGTATGTATCTATGCATGTATGTATGTATGTATGTATGTATGTATGTATGTATGTATGTATGTATGTAAATACTATTGATACTCTATATAAAACTCTAGTTGGAGTAAGCTAGAGTATGCGTCTATAATATGGTCACCTCAGTTCCAGTCCCATCAGATGCAAACAGAAAGGATACAAAAAAGATTTTTACGTTATTTATATTTTAAAAAACATCACATGTCGTCTTATGACAAGCAAATTTCATATAACCAATTACTTTTTAATTTAATTATAAAACTTCAAAATCTCGACGATTAATAAATAGTCAAATTTTATTCTATAAGACTATATTGAATAACTGCGATTTTCTTAAATTCCTTCAGCCAAAGTAAAAATAAAACAGAATTACTTCATAGGCAACCTTTTGTTATTCCCATTCCTAGAACTGCTTTCTTCAAGAACTCTCCATTGTTTGTTATGTGTAATACTTACAACTCTCTGTCTTTAAATTGTGATTCTCAATTAGATTTCAGTTTAACAGTTGAAAAATGTCATACGATATTAAAAAGAATTATATTTCCTTAGATATTTAAATTATGAAGAAGTGTATTATAATGTTTTTACTCTAGTTTTAAATAATTTTGCATCATTATATTGACATTTGGCACTATATTAACTGCAATATTATATTCTAGCATCTATTACCGTTATGTATTTTCTTTCTTTCGTTTGTGTTGTTCTTTGTTTTGTTCTTTTTTTTTTCTTATTGTGTATTTTGTGTGTGTATCTGTGTAAGCCTCCTGTAATTGGAAGCCTGCTTCTGTTTGTGGCGGATTTAAATAAATAAATGTAAGTATGTATCGATATGCATAGTTGTTTCTGTTCTCGGTTTATTGTGAATCAAAAATCTTCAAGTTCACATCCTCCGCTTAAAGATCAACATGCAAGATTTTTTGACGTAAATATGCCTACGTCGCAAAGTCACTAGAGAAATCTGGATGACGGAAACGAGTAGCGGAATGAAAGAGAAGTGTAAGACTACTTAAACTTCTAGGGTGCTATTCATAGACATTTCGCAGCACGCGCTACGAGCGTACTAAGCTAGCCCCGGCTATCCACTGATTACTTGTACAGAATTCAAATCATATCCTATCGCTAACACTGGTTTATGAATACGAAAAACGCTGATCATCCACCGGAAACCCGCGCTAAAAATTTCTATGAATACGGCCCCTAAGAACTCCAAAACTAAAAGGCCGATGATATTAAAGCCTCTTTTATGTTATTATTAGGGAACGGAATTTGGAGTAGTAAAAGCTAGTATTGGCATCTACACAGCCATTTGTTTACAACCCTTTATGCCAAGTCCTCCCCTCCATGACATACTCGCAGATCTCTGCACGTCAACAACAGGTGAACGGGACAGTTGTCGCATAAGAACGTCAACATGCAGGTTTGCAGTTTAGAGTAGTGAAGTGCAGGTACAGTACAATGCCGAAAGTGAAACCAACCAACAATACAAAATTGAAAGACTATATTTGTAAAAGCTCCAGATCGAGTATGGAAATTCAGGAAACAATTCCCGATGACGCGGCTGCGATTCAAATACGCCAGGAACTGCTAAATGATAGAACAATCTAAAAAGAAGTCATGGATATTAAGTCAATTTTTTTATATTTACCGAATGCCATTATTTGGTAAGAAAAGTTTGGAGTAGAACTAGTTGAGCAAATAAATATTATGAGGACTATTGTAAATAAACTGAGTGCAGTAGAATGTGAAGTAGGAAAACGTGTTGGTGAAAAAATTAACATAGTTTGATTAAAATGATAGGTATAACATTCTTAGTCGGATTTCAGATGTACTAACAAAGACGTGTCCCAATGACGTCATTCAACATGTGAATTTAATTGACGTATCTTGTTTCAAGTTCTCTCCAATTGTCTCTGCATATGTAGAGCGGAGTTTTTCCATGTTAAAAAATTTCCTTCCTTGCAACAGAGCAAAGTTGTATTTTGAAAATTTGGAAATTATATTTACAATTTATTATATTAAGGCACAGCAGGAATAATTGTTTCATCAACAAAACACAGCATTAATTGAAAATGCCATTTCGTTTGGTTCTACATTTTGATCAACATTTAATGATACTGTAAAAGGCTATGTTGTAAATATTGTATATATTGTAAATACTGTAGTATACGATGTATACATATTATTATATTTCATAATATTGTAAATAAAGGCTTTAATTTAACCGCTCCTGACAGAAAAACATACATATTCAGAGGCGAGTTCCATACAGAAGACAACTGTCTATCAGCCATCAACATTTCCACTGACACGCGAGGACGCAGAGATTGATATTTAATTATGTATATTTGTAATGTTATTTATTGATGTCTTATGCGTTGCCAAGAAAAACACATGTCGTTCAAAATGAAACGCAGATTATGTATGTAGGCCACTATATGTCATTAAACTATAACAATTGTTTATTCTGAAATACGTTTACAGCACGTTGCGTGTAAGTTTGTATGAAGTGGACTGTACTCGTGCATGCTCTGTGACGCAGCTCGCTTGACAGTCACTGAGCTACGAATATCTATACTACGTTTCACCATTCTTTATAATACTCCAATCCCTTTCCCTGGTTATTATGATCACAGAAGCTTTCAATACGTCATCATACATACTAGCTTTAACAAATCATGGATTGTTTGTACAGACAAACGGACGGTCCCTGCCCGGCATGCTATAGTGACCGCGCAATACCGCTCTTAAGTGGCGGCGAGCGTTGCGCATTTTTCAAATAATTAGCATAATGCACGTACGAGTGGCGTGAGACACGAAGCGGACAGACACCGGCTGCAGGCAGACGCGTGCCTGCCTGACTGGTCGGATCATTTACACAGCCATGGACCATAGCGCAACGAAACAGCCCAGAAATTATAGGCTGGCGCTTAACACACGTAACTACAGTGGCGGATTACGGGCTTTGCCGAATAAACAATCATATAGTGGGCTGTTGATCTACAGGCGGGAGAGAAATCATTTTTCTTAATTTACACTGATAATAATAATAATAATAATAATAATAATAATAATAATAAATAATCCGTGGCGCTACAGCCCGTGAAGGGCCTAGACCAGGCCTGCACAAACAGCGCTCAACGAGCGCGCGCGCTCCTTCGGAGCGGGAGAGCCGAAACGGAGAAGATACGTCAGAATGACATAGACTTGCTATAGGTAGAGGAGAGGGAAACGACCACTCAGTTATCTAATGGAGTGCAGTGTGTAGGCCTATTCTCAGTAACTGTTTCACGTTGCTTACCTACTGCTACAGTACAGTATGGAGGAATCTAAAAGACGGAACGTAACATTTAACATTTAACGATTTACAGCTCGAACTTATTGATCTTCAATGTGATCTAAGGGCTAAAGATCGTTTGAATAATACTACTAGCCTGGTTGAGTTTTACAAGACTAAACATTAGCAATAATAACCACGACTACACAGACTGGCTGTGAAAATGATTGCTATGTTTGGCTCAACATTTATATTTGTGAGCAACTGTTTTCTATAATCAAATTAATAAAGGCAGGCATCGAACATCTGTAAACTGATGTTTCATTACGATCAGTAGGCTACTGTTCCTTTCAGCTGCCAACAGCATAAAACCTCGTTTTCATGTACTGATAAATAAAAATATAAGAAAATGATATTATACATTTAAGTAGGTATAACATTTCTATTATTTCTGTATTAATTAATAAGTTCAAGATAGTTTTGCAAACACTGAACGGGAATTCATGTAATGAACCTCGTAATAGTACTTCCTTTTGTGTACATTTTTACGAGATCATCCCTTCTTCCGGTCCACCCTTATACTTGCATTCCGCTCATGAGCTGTGAGCCGGCTCGGAGAGCGCAAACCTTGTGCAGGCCTGGCCTAGACCGAAGACCGACCAGCCGGCTGTTGGCCTCACGCCCATGTGTCGAAGCAGAGGTGGACGATCATCCAACCAGAATGGAGGTATCGTGTGGTTAGCACGATGATCCCCCCAGCCGTAATTTACACTGAGATGACGAGAATTAAATTTTCGCACATTTTGAAACGCACACTTTTCCAGCATAGGCGGAGTTATGGGGAGGCATAGGGGGACACTGCCCCCTCCCAACTTGTCTGAACTCTTTTTTTTTTTTCTATTAACGTTATAAAATATTGAATTCAAAAGATCTGTTTTGCTTTTGTTTAGGATTAAGTTTCTGTGTTTAAATTGATGAATTAATGTCTTCAGATCATGTGTCTGGACTATAATATTTCTTTTAAATTTCTGAATGTATAAGAATTTCTATACCTCATTTTAGGAATGGAAGCACTGTAACGTTTCTCTTGTAACAGCCTGTACTGTATTTTCGTGGCACATGTGGCGGACAAGGTCGCAGTTGGGGTTCTTCTCGGGATTCATCCGTTTCCCCATATTAGGCATCCACGTATTTCCGTCAAAGCCACCGGCGTAGCTCAGGCGGTAGCGCGTTCGCCTGCTGATCTGGAGTTGCGCTCGGGTGTGGGTTCGACTCCCGCTTGGGTTGATTAACCTGGTTTGGTTTTTTTCTCCCCGAGGTCTTTCTCAACGGTAAGGCGAATGTCAGTTAATCTATGTGAATCCTCGGCCTCATCTAGCCAAATACCATTCTTCTATCACCAATTCTATCGACGCTAAATAGCCCAGTAGTTGATACAGTGTCGTTAAATAACAAGAAAAATCATTCCGTCAACATTTTCTCCATTTTGTCACCATTTTATAGTATTCCCCGAACGTCGGCTGGCGACGCACTTGAGGACGAGTGGAGTACGAGTGGAGTTGCCTGCTCGAAGCAGCGAACCTTAGTACAGTCAGCTGGTGTGTGCCTAGCTTGAGGGTCAGTGCAACAGATCTTGAAAAGTCGTAGCGCTGGATCGTAGTGCCCCCTCCCGTAATTCCGTTCTATTCCAGTCCATGCTCAGTTTATAGATTTGTGGTTTGAATCGCCTCAGGATGACACCTTCTCTAGTATCATCTGTCACATTCGTAGCTGTCATTCACGTTTCGTCACCGTAATTAAGTGGCCGTCAATCATTCAACCACAGCGTGATTAATTATCAAGCATGTAGTTGTGGTCGAGCTGATGTTCCATCCTACATTCCAGATCTGCAGCCTACATAGGTATCTAATTCAATTATCTTACTCACTTACAAAATGAAATCTTTTACCACATTGGCGACGTAAGTGCATGAATTTCATCAGTCTAATCATGAAATGTCTTCAATTTATGCTTCGCTTCCATAGATAGATATAGGTATTGCTAAGGTGGTGTTTTTGGCGTGACTTTTTATGAGAAATTGCTTCATAATCCTATTAATAATTTCTGTAGTTCTCATGTATCTGTTAATTTTCTCTTAGAACGGAGACATTATAGTCAAGATAACAAAAAGAGCTTACCTTCTTAGAGACTAATTTTACTTTGCATTGGTTTTTTTCCACAAAATTCCATAACTTTTATCTTATTTGTTTATATTTCCATGTTATATTTGGCCGCTACTGTTCGTAAATTATAAATGTATCTTTGAAGATCATCTTCTGAAGGTGTTAAAAGAGCTCAATTTTAGGCAAAGAGGATTGAATCTAGATTTCTATTGATTGGTACTGCAAGTATCCATGTCGTGTTTGCCTCCAACATTTTATTATTATGCCCCTCTAGATGGTCAATAGGACTGACGAGAATAATCAGCAACATTGTCTGAGTTCAGTATTGATGTCTTTCCATTCAGATAATTGCCCACCCAGTTTAATTGAAATTACGTTAGTTTTATATAAGTACATTAAAAATATTTTGTATACAAGTTTTGTGGGTTATAATCGCCTGTATAATAATTAATTCTATTCATTCTGTCGAAAATTTGGTTACAGTCTACAAAAGCTCCGGGAATCGCGGAAGCGTCGCTGTTGAGGTGTAACGCCGATGGCATCATGGATTTTTCCACTGTTCTAGTCCTTCCAGCTGCACTATGGCTTTGTACTCTACTCAGCCTCTTAGGGATAAAGGCAGCACTTGCGAATGACATTCCTACTGCCATTAAATGCCGAATGTCTGTAAACATGGGAGTCTTAACCTCTCGCCACTCTCTGGGTCGATTTGGCCTGTCATGGGATTGACTTTACTTTTTACTTTTACAAAAGCTGCAAGTGCTTCGATGTCTTTACACTTTTACCTACGCTTCTATTTTCCCAAAGAAAACGTGTTAAGCGACTATAACACGACAATTTGTTCTCAAAATAATTATGTTGTATTTTCCAGTAATAACGCACTGTTGTTCTTCGAGGCTGTTTTTTTCAGTTAGCAAAGAGATCCATTACGAACGAGTCATTTGTTCTCAATTTAGCTCAAGCACAAACACACTATTGAAAACAGCTGGGTGCAGCTAAGTGGGGTGATTACATGCATGCCACCCTGTAAATTACCTCCGACGAACATCGTCGCACTGGGAGTCTTACAAATGAAAATATTGTTGTTTCCTGTTTCTCTCACAAAGCACTTCGGCGACGTTCAGAAATAAATCCCCAAGAGAAAACGTATTCTAACCCAACAACACGTAGAGCGCACATAAAGTCGACCCAAAAACTTCAGAGATCACAGATGTGGTTAAGCCAAATATTTTATGACAACGTGTCCGGAAATGTCGCCATTCTTCCTTAGAAGACGTATAAGACGCTCTTTGAATAGGTTTCGTGTTTAGAAGCCTGAGGGTAATGCTTTGGCAAGCTTTGGTTGCTATGAAATAAGTACGAAAGGGAAGAGATTTCAGATGTTTTCTAGTTCTTAAAATAAGCATTTAATAGCAAAACGAAAACTAATTTTACATACGATACTTTAAAAAGAACAGAAGACAAATACTCTTCTATAAAACATTACAAAATTCACATTAAAAATTCAAATTGGAACTCCCACCACCCAGGATGGTATGTATTGTACTCAGAAACAGTATGTACTGACGCATGTGCTCAAAAATCCTTGGTATTTGCCTAATGGAGTCTGGACCAACAATTTTTGCCACTAGCTCTTCTCCAGTCTCCACTGACGCCTTTTGTTGTTGTTGTTTTCTAATGCCAGGCGTTCGACAATAAAGTCATTTGACCTCTTGCACTCCAATATTTTTCAAAGATATTATCATGATCAGCCACTGAAGCACAGATTTTGAGGTGTTCCGAATCCATTTCTTGGTTTGAGTTGCACAATGGGCAGTTAGGGGACTGATATATTCCAATTCTAAGCAGGTGTTTGGCCAAGCAATCATGGCCTGTTGCCAATCTAAATGCAGCTACAGACGATTTTCGTGGTAAGTCGGGGATTAACTGTGGATTACGATGCAGGGAGTTCCATTTTTTCCCTTGAGATTGTGTTATCAAATTTTGTTTGTGAAGTCTAAGTATGTAGATTTAATAAATATTTTCACAGATTTTCACAGCCTTGTAGGCTGGTACTACACTTACTTACTTACTTACAAATGGCTTTTAAGGAACCCGAAGGTTCATTGCCGCCCACACATAAGCCCGCAATCGGTCCCTATCCTGTGCAAGATTAATCCAGTCTCTATCATCATATCCCACCTCCCTCAAATCCATTTTAATATTATCCTCACATCTACGTCTCGGCGTCCCTAAAGGTCTTCTTCCCTCCGGTCTCCCAACTAACACTCTATATGCATTTCTGGATTCGCCCATGCGTGCTACATGCCCTGCCCATCTCAAACGTCTGGATTTAATGTTCCTAATTATGTCAGGTGAAGAATATAATGCGTGCAGTTCTGCGTTGTGTAACTTTCTCCATTCTCCTGTAACTTCATCCCGCTTAGCCCCAAATATTTTCCTAAGCACCTTATTCTCAAACACCCTTAACCTATGTTCCTCTCTCAGAGTGAGAGTCCAAGTTTCACAACCATACAGAACAACCGGTAATATAACTGTTTTATAAATTCTAACTTTCAGATTTTTTGACAGCAGACTGGATGATAA
Source organism: Periplaneta americana (assembly GCF_040183065.1). NCBI lineage: Eukaryota > Metazoa > Arthropoda > Insecta > Blattodea > Blattidae > Periplaneta > Periplaneta americana. The sequence continues at coordinate 100,840,699 of NC_091133.1, forward strand.
AAGCTTCTCAACCGAATTTACACTATCAAAGATATGTCAAAAATCTTTTACAAAATATACTATATAGGCTATAATAAAATATGTGACAGTGTAATGGGTTTCCTTTTATAATAGTTTATTTTATAAAAGATCTTTTATAATATGTTAAATGCATCTTCTTATCTTTTATAAAAGATCTGACTAGCTTGAAACTAATATGGCGGAATGTAAACATTGTTGGATTGTCCAAAATGCTGATAATAATGTGAAGCAAATTTAATGTTGTATAACACAATTCGTATGCATTATAAAATCAGAAATAAAAGACGAGAAGTGTATAGTTTCAGAAAAAAATGGTCCTTTTAATTTTACGAAGTTCCAGATACAACGCATTCCGCATGTGCAGTAAACAGGAACGCCCGTGTATATGCCTATGCTACTTGTGGATATTCGTGAGAAATTTTTCTACCTCTACATACAAGTCAAGACTCTAGCCATTTTTTCCCTGGAGCTGTAAATAAAAATAGTAGAGGCTATAACTGCTCTACAGAAAAGATGCACATTGCACAAGTCTGGACAAATTGAAAATTATCTTCATCCATTCTCAAATTGTTAAATTTACATGCCCATTGCCCGGATCCCCATCTCTTCAAAGAAAAGCGGACCAAACAGTGGTTCGTTCATTATTTAGAGACGATCGCAGAGGGCAGGAGACCCGATACAACTACGGCGCATGCGCCAGCAATCGATAATAACGGAAACCTTATGGATTAAAATTTCCCATTCTGTCGGATTACAACTAAAACGTCATACACACACTCATACCGTTACACAACCCTATATAAAACATCGACGGCCCAGTTCAAAAGATAAAACAACTAAAAAAAAAAAAATTGAAGCTTTATTTTGTTGTGAAAAGTAAAAGAATCGTTGAAGTTACTCCAGATTCTGTTAATGATGTTTTATGTAAACTACAGGGACATCATTTTATTTTTACTAACATTTATAATATTAACTTGGCTATACTTTTGGATCAACGCCGTTTGCTACCCCCTTCCACGACTGGAGTTCGATGATACTTGCGTAATATACAAACAAATCACTTTACTAGGTATAGGAGGAAAGAAAAGTAGTTCATCCATTTACGTAAACTAGGAAATATCGCGCTTTTGAGTTTGATCATTTCCATTAGGTTTTTGTTTGATCAAAATACAGTACAGTATTAACAATGAGTGTTTTTACTCACGAACTGAGCTGTCCACGTGGATGTATTCATTATGCAGTGTATATTATACTGCCTACAGCACATTAGCATACTATATAGAGAATGAAGTTAAATTGAAAAATAATCATAATATGGATATTTTAACACATTTTTTAAAATGGTGATCATTCATTTCGATACAGGCTTCAGTTCTAATGTGCATATTATCGCACTATAGACTATTGTACCTAATCCCAATTACCAGTTTCGTCCTTCGTACTAGTAACTCATGTTGCAGTAATGCTGTACCTACTCTATAAAAGAGACCTTACGTACTGTAAATTCAATCTTCACTTCTGCTCGATCCGAAAAGATAAAATTACTCAGACATACTATCTACTGTCCGTCCAAGTGGTTATGTCACAGCGTCGTAGAAAGGAAGGAAATCACGTGGCAATTAATTAACGAGGCCCTTTTATTTCAGTTATTTTAAACAGTTGTATAATATTACGTAGGTGTCCAATTCCCAACAGAAATTAATGTTCTCAGAAAAGAGCTAAGACAGCCCAGCCACTAGCTGGCGAATAAAAGCTGGTGGGGGAAACCGGGATGCAACATAGGCAAACGGACGACAGTACCTGTGCGAAAATGATTCAATATTGAAAGATCTTTCGTCACTGGAAAATGCGAACATATTTTTGGAAAGTACTGCTTACTATGACCGTAAGACTACTATGACTGTATATGCGGTCTTGGATCTGTATAGAGGACGGTTAAAGTTCATTAGTAGAAGGGGTGGGAGTGAAGGATATTCAAAAACTCAGGTACAATAAAAATTGAAGTAAAAATAAAATTATGTCCATGTATAAGTTTCAAATTAAAGTGTGTTAATTGGATTTTTCACAGCAACATGAAGCTTTAAAATGCAAGTTTCTCAAAACTTTACATTTTGAGTTGTTTCCCTTTTGAACTGGGCCTTCGATATGTTAAATCAGAAAAAAACATATTGACGACTCGAAGACTTACAATTAGCCCATGTTATCCGTTATCCGCTGCAAGCACAAAATCCCGAGCATTAAAAACAGAGTCACGTAATCTTCGATTTCGTGCTATAAGATAGTACACAGTCAAATAATATCCCAAATAGGCTATTCTTCTATGGACTATTTGCATTTACTATCTCTTACACTGTATTTTATTCTACATTACATGAACTTCAATGTACATTCTGTATTACTTCTCTATGTAGTTGACTTGCTTTAAACGGAGTTGTCTTTAGATTCCGTGTATCACTCTTGCACTTATGCCTTAAACAGGCACCGCTGCAAACACATTGCTTTCCTGATATTTATATAACGAATCTGTGAGCTGAATATGAGGGGAAAAAAGAGTGCTCTGTTGGTGTACGTATTTCTTAATTTAGGTTACGTTAATATCCAAGCCGTGTATTTCTGGAATGGGGTAGCATTTTGTGTTCACGCACGCTCCCGGTTAAGTTTCAGATCCCGCTGTTAATGTCCCAGTGGAAAGTGAGAGTGCTAACGTATTCACTCCTTGTATTACAGACATTCCATTCGACGCAAGCAACAGGACTGTAATTGGTACATTTAAATACAAATTACGACTTGGAGATGGTGAATAGCTTAACAGTTTTTTTATCTCACAAAGCAGCTTTATTTCTTCGTCTAACTGAAACATAGATATTTCGTCCTTGAACATAATTATATTTTCGGTATGTATCATATTTAAGAATATAAGAATTTCTGAACAAATCTCAATACAAAATCCTTTCCAAAGAATTTATTAATTATAGACCTGTTTTCCCATAGTATTCAACGTGTTGAAAATTATTTTACACAGAGATTTTCAAACAAAAAGTATGAGCACATTGAATTGCTCAGTGATAATAAAATGAGCACATGTAAAATTGATTCTTAAGTTTAAAAATAAAGTGAAAATGTTTCTATGATATTTTATTAATTTCATTATTATTTTAAGTGTTACTAGCATTGTATGTTACTAATATTTATTGTATTTATCTGATGCATGTACCCTATAAGATAAAACATTGTAATAAATATAAATAGATCATTTTCTTAATTAATAACAGTGTATATCTCCAATAAATGATTCCTTAGCATCGCCACAAGATACACTTGATTGTACTTGTCACTATATCTTGTCACTAGAAAGTTATTGAAATTTATATTTTCCCCGCCATTCATAAAATATTTTGATATGATACCTCTTGCACAAAAGGAGAGATCTATAACTGAAACTCGATTAATATATTTCAGTATTATTTATATTTATCCTGGTAATAATGAACAGTTTGACTCGTAGACATTTTGTTTTTTCAGCATTAACTTCCCATGATTTTACGAGAACATTCGAAGAGAACGGTAGTTACGTAGACTTTCAGCTCCCTACTACTACCATTAATGCACAACACAATGTCAATACGGCGGTTGCTGTCGTCTGCGATACAAAGAACTTTTCTGTTGATTTTCGAGTTTGGCATTTTTTCCGGTTATTATATGTTTATTTAAGTTGTGTTAACTCTCGCTAGTGGTTTTATATTTTATTTTATCCGTCTTAGTATTTATTTTATTATTGTAAATATTTTTGTTTTATCACTATTATTATTATTATTATTATTATTATTATTATTATTATAATGAATTATTTTGTATTACAATCGTTGTATCATTTCTATCACGATTATTATTATATTATTATTATTATTATTATTATTATTATTATTATTAATATCAACAGCATTATTATTTGAACCCTGTAAAATTTATGTAGACTACTGGACTGTACCCGAGCACGATCATTATGCTCATTTCGGGTATCTATTCATATGTATTCAATTCAAATGTAAATTGTAAATAAATTTGAAATTTGATAAAAGACACAATATTCTACCTCTTATTATAAATATCGTTGAAAAATTTATGTGTACTTATTAACTACCAATATCTTGAACGTAAGAGACAAAATAGTCCATTAGGAAAATAAACTCAACTCTTTCTAAAAGAAAATAAATTATATACAGAACTTAAAAAAATGTTTACTCCATACCTGTCTACTTGCTACAGACATCTTGCGTTAACGTGACTGATGAACTTACCTGAAAAGAAAAAGAAAATATTACAAAACTGCAAACAAAATAGCCTAATAATTTATTTAACATTAGAATTTGAAGCTATGCAATACTAAATAAAGAACGAAAATGCAGTAAAACCTAGTTAATCCGGACTCCGATAATCCGGACTTCGCTTAATTCGAATAGTCAAAAATGCAATAGAGTACGTACGTGATAATAGTTATTATATTTTATGTTCCAAGAATCTGACTTTGCATCACTCAAAAAGCTTACTGCAATTGAAATTGAAATTGGTTTAAATACTCATCTATATTCTGTTGAGTAACTTAGGCCTATAGGAACCCTGAAGGAAAAAAAAAAGTGGATTGGAGAGAGAGGAGGCTATTCAGTAATCTTTTTATGGAACAACCAGTCGAAGTGACGATAAGAGAAAAAAAGTCAGAAGGAAGTGGAACAGAGAGAGGAGTATGACAAGGTTGCCATTTATCATCTGTACTGTTCACCATCTAGTTGGAGAACTGTTTCAGAACATGGGAAGGGTCATAGCAGAAGAAAGTAGAATAGAGTGCACAAGACTTGCTGATGATATGGTGGTGTTAGCAGAAGAGGAGACGATATTAAGGGAAATGCTATTAGAGCTAAATTACAGCTATGAGCAATATGGAATGAAGATAAATGCAAACAAGACGAAGACCGTGATTGTCGGAAGAAAAATAAAGAAGGTAAACGTGTGAATTCTAAATCAGGCAGTAGAAGAAGTGGACAGCTTCAAACACTTGGATTGTGCTAAAAATAGTAACATGAGCTGCTGTGAGGAAATCAAAAGGAGGATAGCAATGGCAAAGGAAGCTTTTAATATGAAAAGGAGGATCTTATGCGAACCTCTGGAAAAAGAACTAAAGAAGAGACTAGTAAAGTGTTTTATGTGGAGTGTAACATTATATGGGGGCAGAAACATAGACAATACAACGAAGTGAAGAGAAACGACTGGAAGCATTTTAAATGTAGATGGGGAGGAATGGAGCGTATGAAATGGACAGACAGAATAAGAAATGAAGCTGCGCCAGAAAGAGTGAAGAAAAAATAATGCTGAAAACGATCGGAAAATGTAAAAGGAATTGCTTGGGCCATGGCTAAGAAGAAACGGATGCACCGGAAGAAATGGTGAACGGGAGAGAAGTTCGTGGCAGAAGAAGATAATTATCAGATGATAGACAACATTAAGATATAGGGGCCTATGGATCGTATGCGGAGACAAAGAGGAAGGCAGAAAATAGGGAAGATTGGAGAATGCTGGGATTATAGTGGAAAACCTGCCCTTAGAACACAATGAATTAATGAAGGAATGAATTCTATTGGGACACTTTTTGCAGTTTATTTCCTTCACTAATAAATAATCTAATCACCATTCTTCTCACTTGAATATCTCACTAGTTCATCACTAACATCATAAGATCTCAGTAATTCACACTTACGTATATTGGGTCTATGTCCTTTAAATGTATAATAGACGTGTTTTCTGTTGCTGTAAACTGAGTTTGAGTGCACTTTCTACTGTTATTTTAGGTCATTTGAGTCAATCCGGACGACTTATCCCTCCAATTAATATGGAATAACAAACTTGTACTATGATAACATGTATCAAAACATAATTAATTTTTATAATATATAAACGTGTGTTGCAGATCATAATAAATACTCGACAATATTTGGTCACCGGAATGCAGTTTATTCAATTAAACTTATTACACGTGCAACAAACACATCCCTTCATTTCAACAACCTGTGTAAGGTGATGATTTAGATTTTTCGCATGATTTTGTAAGTAAATTCATACCTTCATATGGCATTTCAATATATTCCTCTATTTCACCTATCATAGATATACGTTTTTTTTTCAGATAGGAGAGCACAGAACACTTAACAAGAATTTTACTCGCTCCATGAAATTAGTCATATTTGCTTTTACGACTCTACATTTAATAATATCAGGTTTTTTATATTTCTAGTAATTTATTGACTTTACTATGATCAGCACATTGATTTCTACTCTCTGTATGCTTCTCTATTCAATTTCAACAAGTTATTGGCAAGTTAGGTGCCAAATCTAGGGAATCGTGTAGGGCTATTTTCAAAAAACTACAAATAATGCCCATGGCTTGTCAGTATATCTTTTCATTAATAGTCTTCCTCGTATGTAATCGTGAAAACTTTGTAACTAATTCAACAGTTCATAGCATAAATACACGTCAAAAAAAATAACTTTCATACTCCATCGGCAAGTCTATCGTGCTATCAAAAAGGAGTGCGTTATATGGCAGTAAAAATTTTTAATAGCCTCCCTATCGATATAAAAAATGAAACTCAAAACATAAAATTATTTAGGGCCAAATTAAAGAAGCACCTAATTTCTCACGCCTTCTATTCTGTACGTGAATTCATGATATTCAATAACACTTCATGAAATTGATACTAAAACTATGTGTTGTAGTAGTAGACTATATTGTAAATCTCGTCTGTATATATTTCATCTAGACTGTGACTATAAATTAAGATTTTATAATAGTATTAAGTTTTTTTTACTTGTTCCATATTCTAGCTGTAAGCATGTATGAATACCATGGAATGTTAATAAATACAATACAATACAACAGTACAATATATTTAGGACACCAATGTATTGAGATCTACATTGCATGCCAACATCACGCATTCAGTATTACTTCATAGCTATGCAAACTTACGTCATTTTAATTTGTTTTTAATATTTGACATAATATTTTAATGTTATTTTGGATGATTAATATTGTAACTATATCATATTTTTACTCTAGTTATGTCATTTCCAAATGTAAAGCAAAGTTTTTGTAATTGATTTTAGATGGTATCTGTTATATCTCGTACCTGAAGATGCCCTACAAAGGGTGAAAACGTTAGTATTAAGACTAAATAAGATGTAACATATCAGTGTTTTTCTTTAATATGTAATCAATGCTTAAGCCATAAGACGGAATAAATAATTAAATTATATTTTGATATATGTTATTAACAAGAGGCTTAGCTGACCATTTCTCAACATGAATTGTAAATTATTATACTATGATGTCATATGATGTCGCAAAATTCCGACAACCGTAACTACAAGTAGTTCAGAGACGTGGGGAATATTATTTATCGTAAAGTTAGAAACCCAAAATTCTTCTTCCGCCATAAAAATGTTGCAATGAATTGCATTTATGAATACGGGAAGTACACAGCAAGTATACAGAGCATTCTGGAAACGTTGCTGCTTCAGGAAATACCTTTCTTTCTGCACAAAACGACATCATGATGAGGCATTATCTGTCTCGCAGTAAACGTGAAAGACAAAAAGACAAATGAAAATCAATGGCATCCGAGCATTGCGCTAGGTAACCAGAGAAGTAACTAATCCCACAGAGGTCGATCACCTGCACGGTACAAGCAACTGTCAATTCTGTTTTATGACGTGACTTAATTGTATATTGTTGTGAACATGTGCTTACCTGTAATTAAAGACTCCTACCAACATCGCCTCGAGCAGCGTTTCAGGAAATTTGTTATAAGTTATCTTCACCCAGAATCTCGTTTCTGTAGTTACTGCAAAACACGAACTGCAAGCCCGGTATCATAATGCAACGCGTGCATTGCCACACGGGATTTAGACCTCCTTGAAAACAATGGCTAATTTAGAGTCGATTTCAATTATACTTTTACTTTGCCCTGCTTTAAATTAAATGTCGAATACATTTTATTTTTTGCAACATATTGTGAACAGAAATATCTGATATGAAATAATTATACAAAGTAATGCAATTGAATTTGGTATTCCCAAGAAACTAGTTCGATTAATTAAAATGTGTCTCAGTGAAACATACAGCAGAGTCCGTATAGGTCAGTTTCTATCTGATGCTTTTCCAATTCACTGCGGGCTAAAGCAGGGAGATGCTTTAGAATACGCCATTAGGAAAGTTCAGGATAACAGGCAGGGTTTGGAATTGAACGGGTTACATCAGCTTCTTGTCTATGCGGATGACGTGAATATGTTAGGAGAAAATCCACAAACGATTAGGGAAAACACGGCAATTTTACTGGAAGCAAGTAAAGCGATCGGTTTGGAAGTAAATCCCGAAAAGACAAAGTATATGATTATGTCTCGTGACGGGAATATTGTACGAAATGGAAATATAAAAATTGGAGATTTATCCTTCAAAGGGGTGGAAAAATTCAAATATCTTGGAGCAACAGTAACAAATATAAATGACACTCGGGAGGAAATTAAACGCAGAATAAATATGGGAAATGCCTGTTATTATTCGGTTGGGAAGCTTTTATCATCTAGTCTGCTGTCCAAAAATCTGAAAGTTAGAATTTATAAAACAGTTATATTACCGGTTTTTCTGTATGGTTGTGAAACTTGGACTCTCACTCTGAGAGAGGAACATAGGTTAAAGGTGTTTGAGAATAAGGTGCTTAGGAAAATATTTGGGGCTAAGAGGGATGAAGTTACAGGAGAATGGAGAAAGTTACACAACGCAGAACTGCACGCATTGTATTCTTCACCTGACATAATTAGGAACATTAAATCCAGACGTTTGCGATGGGCAGGGCATGTAGCACGTATGGGCGAATCCAGAAATGCATATAGAGTGTTAGTTGGGAGACCGGAGGGAAAAAGACCTTTGGGGAGGCCGAGACGTAGATGGGAGGATAATATTAAAATGGATTTGAGGGAGGTGGGATATGATGAGGAGACTGGATTAATCTTGCACAGGATAGGGACCGATGGCGGGCTTATGTGTGGGCGGCAATGAACCTTCGGGTTCCTTAAAAGCCATTTGTAAGTAAGTAAGTAATACAAAGAGGATGATGCAAAAATAAAGACCTCTAGCGAGAGTTACAACGATAGTAAATGGTCAATTATTCAAAATAGTGAAAGCGACAGGTCTCAAGTTATTGCGTTGGATATTGTGACAGCGACGTGAGATTCGAACTCACGACCAGCGTCCCGCAAGAAAGCAGATCTCACAGGCTCCACGGAACATTGAGTGACGTCGCGCGGTGGAGAGAAGAGAGAGGGTGTATTACGTCAACGCGACGAGTTTGCGCGCGCATCTGGTGCTGGTAGAGAGGAGAGGGCTCTGGATTTCTCTGGAGTGCCATCTCTAGAGACGCGTGGAACCTTCGAGGCTACGTCGCTGTGGTTATAAATTACGGACACGAAGGAACGACAGCAGTTTTCAGTTGATTAGTCAGCCAGTCAGTGAGAAAGCCAGAGCAAGCAAGCCAGTCTTGTGTACCGGAGTTCGACTCGAGTGTGCGTCCGCATCTGCGTCAGCATCCGAAGGCCTGTGTTCGAGTGCAGTGGACCGCAGTTGGAGGGACCCGAGTTCGAGTACAGTGAACTGTCTCTGAAGGTCTGTGGTTCGAGATACTGTGAACTCGAGTGACTGAGATAGAAGAACTGTGAACTGAGAACTGGTAGTTCTGATTTGTAAATAGTGCTTTGTAAATATTAGTTAAGATTAACAGTTCATTGTTGTGCGTAATAGTCCAAGTAAATTGTCATTGTCGTCGGTGGAGTGCTATAACAAATACTGTGTTGAGTGAAGATCCAATTGTTGACGAGAGCGTTTAAGGTGAATTGTAGAAAGGAATTATTGTTGTGACGAATAAATTACATTGTTGTTACTAATAAAATTCACAATATGTTTGTAACAGACATGTTAAAACCTAGTCTCAATTCGACAGTGTTTTCATTCAATTGATTAAAAAAATTAACATATAAAGACACTATAATTATTACAGTCTTAAAACACTCATTAAAAATCATGTTTACACTATATATTTTTAGGACATGCGGTCCTATCTTCAGTGGCCATCTGTAAGGAGAATAATCTCTTGATATAACGTTACTCAAAAATTACAATGTTGAAATTGAAGTTTAATAATGTGTTTATTAGTACATTGTGCAACGAGCCTATAATGATAGTAATCAAGACGCAAGTATGAAAATTATGAAACTCGCTTGCGCTCGTTTAATAAACAACCATACTAGCTTCTTAATTACCATTACAGGCGAGTTTCATACGACTTTTTATGCTCGACCATATTTCTAACTTGAAATTATTCATTTTATTTGTATCTAACTGACCTTGAGCAATACCTCGTAAATTGTGAGATGTGCGCAGACGCGAAAATATTGATTTTTTCCGAGGAACAGATGTCCACATTGACCTTGATAGCCTATAAGAACCTACAGAGTAAACTAAATATTAACTTTGTTATAACATTGAAATTAAATTAGACATTGAAAAACGAGATGACAAATTGAATTTATTTGGATATTATTTACAATTAACGCTAATTATTATAGTAACAGAACATAACCTTCTGCGACAGTATTGGATTTCCAGCCTCCGTAACTTTTCGCTAATTCTCTTTCGATTGCATATCCGAGAATTTTCGATATTCGCGGTTTTATGACGGTACAAAGCTGACTTGTCATTGGCTGAGGTTTTATAACGGTACAAAGCTGACTTGTCATTGGCTGAACACCTGTACTTTAATGAGTAGGTGTACTTTAATGACATGCATTAAAGGACTGCTACCAGGTGTATAATTACTACATTTCGGCATGGTCGAGCATAAAATAACTTAAACACCGGAAGTATTGAATTTGAATTAAAATGTCAATTTCCTGATTACGAAACCACATATACAGGTCAAACTGGCAGAACATTTTATAAAGAACATAGACAAATTTCACACAGTAATAGGATTCAATCAGCGTTCAACGAACACATTATAACAATCATCATTTCTTTATGAACATAGAATCAGATATGACTATCCTGCATGTAGGACAAAGTAAATGTCAAACTTTAAACATTCTAGAATCCATAGAGATTTATAAAGACAAAATTACAAATAAAAATAATTTAAATGATAAAGTTCCAATTGGCAATAACATTCTCATTGATCTTGTATTGATTTTGAATTTGAACAGCGTAGTCATAACACACGCCGCATTCATCACCTACCCATATCGGCGTCCCATCTCAGCGAACACCAGCTGATTAGTAGTACGTAGGCCTATTGATTCTGTACTATGGCCGTTTTAAATTTTAAACACATTATTAAACTTCAATTTCAACATTATAATTTTTTAGTAACATTATATCAAGAGATTATTCTCCTTACAGATGACCACTGAAGATAGAACCGCACATCTTGAAATATGTATGGTTTAAACATGATTTTTAATTAGTGTTTTTAATACTGTATTAATTATATTGTCTTTGTATCTTAAATTTTTAATCAACTCAAGTTATTATTTATTTGCTAGTGCATGTCATCACCACCACCAGAGACGTAGTGTAGTGCTACACAAGATACCAACATCGAATCAAACAAGAGGAGTTTCGCGTCATTAAATTCGCACGAAATGGGGACTGTTGTGACAGTACAGTGGAACTTTAGGATTGAATTTGGTAAGAATGCACCACACAGAAACTGCATTGCGCTCTGGGTGCGTTCACAGACTTCGGAAGTACAGAAAACAGAATACGAGCCGTAGTCCTAGCAAGTCAACAAGACGGGCTAGTAGGGAACTACAGATCCCATAATCCACGGTATGGCGTATCTTCTGCAAGCGTAATAATACTGTCCCAGAACGTTGGATCGGTCATACAGGACTCACCAATGTCATTCTGCCCCCCGCGATCGCCAGACTTAACCCGCGATTTCTTCTGTGATGGTAAACCAAAGACTTCGTGTCTGTCATCCCCATGCCACAGAACCTAAACGACCTGAGATTATGCAATACAAAGCAGTGGAATCAATATCTGAGGACATGCTGGCATGAGTCTGGACAGAACTGGAATACCGTCTCGACATCTATCGTGTCACAATCGGGGCTAAAATCAAGGTTTTATAGTGGATACGTAAAATTTGGAAGTTAATGTGTTTTTCATGTTAATACAGTTGTGTTAAGTTCGTTCAGTCATGAATAAACCAGGTTTACTATTGCACCATCCTTTTTTAATGAATTTGTACTGAGTAATGGGTACGTGACTTTGAGACTAGTATTAAGTATTTTAGGGGGAGGGAAATTATACAAATAATGATCATTTCTTTTTAATTTCGGCATGTTATTATAGTTAAAATTTAATTAAAATTGTGGTAATGAGTTCTATTCAAAATGCTTAACAAATTTATGATATAATTGTAGAGCAAGTTTGCTGCAACGAAACATTACATAACGGTAACTAAATTAAAAAAAAAAAGATAAAATAAAATAAGAAAATCGAAAAAAGAAAATGAAAAAAGAAACGAGGGATGTGGACTGCACAATAGCCGTTTAGTTTTAAAGCACCGTACGGATAGCTCCAACTAGGATCAAAGGAATAACATTTACTTAGAAAATAAATTGTTGCCAAATTGTGCAATAAAAAATTCTTCGGACGAAATTTTGTTACATTTTCTCCTCCATTTTATCCAGGATTCACACGAACTATTCTTGTGTGCTTATTTTGGGACAGTTTTATATTTCACTAGTTACGCGAAAAATCGCTTGCCAGGCTGTAGTGCGGTGAAATGCCAAGAACGTTATCCGCGAAAGCCAGCGATCTGCTTGCCATGCTGTAGCGCCGAGAGATGGAAGGAGTGCAAGTTCCTTAGGTTTGACTCTCTACTATTTTCCTCAGTCAGATTTATAAAAAAGGTGTGTATTTCAGTTGAAACCAGGACAAATTGTTTTGCAGCAGCATTGAATTTAATATAAGTACTGTAGTATGTTACACTACTTAATTCCCTCTATACCAATGCTTACACTTCTCAGTGAAAAATATTTTATGCTCGACCATGCCGAAATGTAGTAATTATAAACCTGGTAGCAGTCCTTTAACGCATGTCATTAAAGTACACCTATTCATTAAAGTTCAGGTTTTCGATTATTCTCGGATGTGCAATCGAAAGACAACGAGGGAAACGTCACGGAGACTGGAAATCCAATACAGTCGCAGAAGGTTATGTTCTGTTACTATAATAGTTAGCGTTAATTGTAAATAATATTCAAATAAATTCAATTTGTCATTTCGTTTTTCAATTCTAAATCAATTTCCAGGTTATATCAAAATTAGTTCATGTTATTCTCTAGATTACATCAAGGTCAATGGCATTATTGTTCCTCGGAAAAAATCAATACTTTCGCGCTTGCGCACATCTCACAATTTACGAGCTATGCACAAGGTCACTTCCGATCTTCAGTCAGATACGAATAAAATGAATACTTCTGAATAATTTCAAGTTAGAAATATGGTCAGCATAAAAAGTCGTATGAAACTTGCCTATAATGGTAATTGAGACGCTCGTATGAAAATTATGAAACTAGCTTGCGCTCGTTTCATAAACAAACATACTCGCGTCTTAATTACTATCATTATAGGCTCGTTGCATAATGTACTATTATTCTCTCTCAGTTTTATAATGTAACCAATTTTTACGATAATAAATTCATTAGTAAGCTACTACTATTTCATAATATAACACAGAGTAGGCCTAATTGGCCTTTACATAAATCTGGCACTAAATAAAACAAAATTAGTGCTTTCAAAATTACGTCATTAAAAAGTACAGATCATAATATAACAAAATGTAACTTAGAATGATTTATTTTGTACAAGAGCTTTAGTCACAAAATCTAAGTCTGGAAGACGTCGTCGGTATGGCCTCAAAAGTTCAAAGCAGTAAATGTTTAGTTTCGACCAGTCAAGGGGCACACATTAATCCGGCTGGGCATTTATAGTATAAAAGAATAGAAGACAGGGATTTTGGAGGCCTTGTTACAAGCAATAAACTTGGGACCATTCTTCGATGGCAAGTGAATGAAAAGAAGAACCGTCGCAGCCACGCGGCAAGAGGATCTCTGGATGACTTCCAAATTAAAGGTCAAAGACTCCCCTAGGGTTTCATTAAAAAAAAAAAAGAACTCACCCCTTGCACCTTCAGTTCTGTACACTCTTTACAAAAATTCTGACTCAACCGAGAACATAAAGGAAATCTAAAGTGATGAAACTTCATAAAAGTGACAGAGAAGTACATGTATAGCCTAAGCACCCGAAAGGCAGACCTCTATTCTCTACACACAGACTCTTGGAGACCGCAGTATAAATTAATGAACATTTTGTATGCTGCCTTAAAAGTCCATATCATACTAAGAAAGGAAATATCAACAAAAACAAATTAAAACATAGGACGAGTCCATCTCACACGAGGGGAAAAGATTCATGTTGCTTAATAACTGAAGTGTAAATTAAACAAACATATAAAAATTAGGCTTTTCAGTATTTCACGTGTCTTGGAACATAACATTTCCAACGCTTCGAAACTATTTACAGTTCCATCCAAGGTTGACAGATTTTAGATCTACCAAGAGGGACATCCTTTTCCATCATATACGGGGACATCATTTTATTTTTAATATTGATCTGGCTATACCTTTGGATTAACGGTTGAGAACCGGAAACACCGTTTGCTACCCCCTTTCACGACTGGAGTTCGATTATACTGGCGTTAAATTCAAACAAATCACTTTACTAGGTATAGTAAACTAGGAAATATCGCAATTTTGAGTTTGATAATTTCCATTGGTTTTTGTTTAATCAAAATACAGTACATTATTAATAATAAGTGTTTTTACTCACGAACTGAGTTATCCATGTGGTGTAGGCCTATATTATACTGTCTACAGCACATTAGCGTACAATATAGAGAATGAAGTTAAATTGAAAACTAATCATAATAAGGATATTTAAACACATTTTTGAAAATGGTGACCGTTCATTTCGATACAGACTTCACTTCTTTCGTGCTTATTATTGCATTATAGACTGTTGCATCTAATTCCAATTACCAGTTTCGTCCTTCGTACTAGTAACTCATGTTGAAATAATTCTGTACCTACTCTACAAAAGAGTACCTTACGCACTGTAAATTCAATCTTCACTTCTACCCGACCAGCACAGATAAAATTACTCAGACATGCTATCTACTGTCCGTCCAAGTGTTTATGTCGCAGGATCGTAGAAAGGGGGGAAAAAATCACGTGACAGTTAATTACTTAACGAGACCCTTTTATTTAAGTTATTTTAAACAATTGTTTAATATTACGTAGACGTCCAATTCCAAACAGAAATTGTTTTCAGAAAAGAACTAAGACAGCCCAGCCACTAGCCTTTACAGAGGAGCGAGCAGAAGCAGGTGGGGGAAACCGGATGCGACGTAGACAAACGGACGACAGTACCTGTGTGAAAATATGATTCAATATTGAAAGCTCTTTCGTCACTGGAAAACGCGAACATATATATGGAACGTACTATATTCACTAAGTCGTACTGTTTATTATATGCGGCCTTGGTTCTGTGTGGAGGACAGTTGGAACTTCATTAGGAGAAAGGGGTGGGAGTGAAGTACGTTCTAAAACTCAGGTACAATAAAAATTGAAGTAAAAATAAAATGATGTCCCTGTACTTACTTACCTGTTAGGCAGTAAACGCTAAGAGAACATCTTAGTATATCTGGTTTTCAAGGAAATTCTCTCACACAGGGGACCTGGTAATGCCATTTATGGCGAAAACGTTCGTCCTTCTCCCCCGCCGGGGCTCCATTATGAATATGTGTAATCAGGTCATTATTTTTTTACTTATTTCTCTATTAAAGATAAGTAATTAGACGGAATCATATACAAATATTATTTTGTTTTAATGTACCTGCTTATCGGACCATTTTGACAATGAAACTTTTTAAAGGCATCAGTCGATTTCTTCTGCTAGTCAGAAAAGTGAAGTACCCGGGTACTAGCAGCAGCAGCAGCAGCAGCAGTAGCAGTAGTAGTAAGTTTAGGAGTGGTAGTAGCATATCAGTAGCG
This sequence comes from Periplaneta americana, assembly GCF_040183065.1. Classification (NCBI taxonomy): domain Eukaryota; kingdom Metazoa; phylum Arthropoda; class Insecta; order Blattodea; family Blattidae; genus Periplaneta; species Periplaneta americana. The sequence goes on from NC_091133.1 coordinate 100,856,941, forward strand.
TTCTATTTATTGACATTTGTACAGTTACAAAGTTTATTCAACGCTCAGAGCGAGAAGTTGCGACAAATGTCGCCTGGAACCCTGCAGTAAGCACAGGGTTCTTTACATGTGTAGATGTGAAACACGGGGCCCGTAGATTCACATTCCACGGAGAAATCTCGACGTTCTGCAAGTTAAAGACGAAAAATTATTTGCTTCCTGGGGATCGAACTTCCTCAGTTGTAGAAAGAGAGTCATCTCCGCTTGTGAACTAATACAATAGCGAGCAAGAAACTGATTTCTTTCATCAAGCTCTCTTCATCAGCGGCCTTAAACACACTTCCTATCTTACGACTTACTTACTTACAAATGGCTTTTTAGGAACCCGAAGGTTCATTGCCGCCCTCACATAAGCCCGCCATTGGTCCCTATCCTGTGCAAGATTAATCCAGTTTCTATCATCATACCCCACCTCCCTCAAATTCATTTTAATATTATCCTCTCATCTACGTTTCGGCCTCCCCAAAGGTCTTTTTTCCCTCCGGCCTCCCAACTAACATGCGTTTCTGGATTCGCCCATACGTGCTACATGCCCTGCCCATCTCAAACGCCTGGATTTGATGTTCCTAATTATGTCAGGTGAAAAATACAATGCATGCAGTTCTGTGTTATGTAACTTTCTCCATTCTCCTGTAACTTCATCCCTTTTAGCCCCAAATATTTTCCTAAGAACCTTATTCTCAAACACCCTTAATCGGTTGATTTGAATAATTTCGAGGGAAAAATTGTTCTGGAGCCGGGTATCGAACCCGGGACCTTTGGTTTAACGTACCAACGCTCTACCACTGAGCTACCCGGGAACTCTAACCGACACCGATCCAATTTTTCCCTCTATATCCACAGACCTCAAAGTGGGCTGACAACCGTCAAGCAACCACTTTGAGGTCTGTGGATATAGAGGGAAAAATTGGATCGGTGTCGGTTAGAGTTCCCGGGTAGCTCAGTGGTAGAGCGTTGGTATGTTAAACCAAAGGTCCCGGGTTCGATACCCGGCTCCGGAACAATTTTTCCCTCAAAATTATTCAAATCAACTTTACAGGGAGTTATACCTTAAATCTTGATTTGCACCCTTAATCTGTGTTTCTCCCTCAAAGTGAGAGTCCAAGTTTCACAACCATACAGAACAACCGGTAATATAACTGTTTTATAAATTCTAACTTTCAGATTTTTTGACAGCAGACTAGATGACAAAAATTTCTCTACCGAATAATAGCACGCATTTCCCACATTTATTTTGCGTTTAAACACTTCCCGCCAGCGTTAAAAATTCTTCTTAATTACTTATAGTACCCAGTAGGCTGCACTGAAGACTATACAAAGAGTAGTGGCATTCAGCTTATTAGCAAAACATGAAAGTGTCCATGCAGGAATTACATAATGAATTTAGCATGTAGTATTCTGGTGTAGGCTGTAGTTATTTTACAACACTGCCATTCATCTGCAGTAGTATGACCTTCTCCACAAGTGCCTTGGTCTGCATACGTCCAACTTTCCACATGAATGAAACCCCAAACCGGCCCCTGACCAGCTGGCCACCCCGTTTCCGTCACAGACATTCCTAATTTACCAACCAGTTGTTCATTACACTCCCTTCCCTCCGGCGGGCAGGAAAGCGATTCCAGTACTTGCCAAACACTTGCTGTTCAACTGCACATTTGCGCCATATTCAATTATCTTGCATCTACACTTAGGTACAGTCAACTGCCGATCGAGGAAGTAAAGATGTGAGTACACAGGATAAGATCAAGGTGTATTATGAGCGTGATGATTTGGACTTGCAGGCCTGGAAGGAGTTTTAAAACTCGATTACATATTGAGGTTAGTGGTTGTATTCATATTAAACTCCTATCTTCCAGAAGTTGGGCCGTTACACGCCTTTTGTTCCCTCAGGGAAAATGTGTGGACAATCAACTCTTATAGGCCACTTGCAACTGGCATGTCTTCATTTATTCACTTAAAAACCTGCAGAAGCTCGTAGAGTTCACGAAGCTATGTAATAATTATTTTACAGAGTGATTTATATAAAACTAACACATTTCTTTATTTATTTCAAAACGAATGATTTAGAAGAATTCCCTGGGCGTCTAGAGTCTGGAAATTTGTATGAATGTGAGTGTGATTGTAGGTGTGCAGGGTTAATATTAATTAACCAACCATCACATAATATATAAAAATACATGAGGACTGTCGCTGGGCAGTAACCTGAACACACGTTTCAGCGTCATATTGTTGACAAGTAACTCCAACTGTTAGCACAACCATAAAGCATCTAATAGATGCTACAGAGTTACCAACAACGAAAAAAAAAATAATGATGCTAGCCATCATAATTTGTTATACCTCAAATGTAAAGTATCTTTGGGAGATTATTAACCTCTATAGCAAATATTGAAATTTCTTTATTTATTCTGCTGCAAGTTCACTTAATAACCAGTTTTTAACGTCAAATTAAGCAGGAGTTTTGATTCCCTGTCACGATATGCGCAGATGTTTATTCTTTATTGTTGGCAGCTGTTTTCGACATTTTGTTTTAGTCACTGAAAATGCAACACACATTAAATCAACGACTCTTCCTTGTGAAGCAATACTGGATTACGATTTCAATTACAGCTATTCAAAGGGCATACCAGAGAGAATTTTTAGTGATCGTAATCCACACCAAAGAAACACAATACTGGGACTGGTAAACAAATTGGAAACAACTGGATCTCTAAAAGAATAATAATAATTTTGATAACAAATATACAGAATAAAGAATAAACAGCTGCGCATCTCGTGACAGAGAATCAAAACTCGTGCTTAATTTGACGTTAAAAACTGGTCATTAAGTGAATTTCCAGCCGAATAAATACAGAATTTTCAACATTTGCTATAGAGGTTAGTAATCTTCCAAAGATACTCTACATTTTATGTGTAAAAAAAATTGTGACTAGCATCATTCGTATTGAAATGAAAGAAAGAAAGAAAGAAAGAAAGAAAGAAAGAAAGAAAGAAAGAAAGAAAGAAAGAAAGAAAGAAAGAAAGAAAGAAAGAAAGAAAGAAAGAAAGAAAGAAAGAAAGAAATGTGTTAGTTCTATATAAATCACTCTGTATTTCACTCATGCTGGTATATAGAATGTAAGAATCCGTTGAATTTCATCCAATCTGACGGTTGTTGAAATCTTGGGTATTTCCGTAGAAATATAGCACCATACTTTCTTACAATTTCTTCGTAATACACGTTGACTATCAAAAGTGAAAATTTGCGGTTCCAATGTGTACTGTATTACGATAAAATAAACAGAACCGCACTCAATGGAAGTCTGCTGTATACTAATGCTCTAACGCTGACGTCCCTTCATCCTGTGTTATCTGTCCATACTATGGAACGCAAAATCTTACTATAGCCTACTCTATCCAGGATAAATGTACATACTATTTCCTCGACAGACGCATTCGATCTATAACAGTAAAGGCTGACGGCACTTACCTGAGCGGAACCTCTTTCCTAGCGAACGCTCTGTAGTAGTAGACTATGTTAATCAATGAAATGCAGACCATTTCGTACTATGTTCTGGTCACGAGAGACAATCATATTGTACTTTGTTTTTTCGGATATACTTCCGAACCTATCTCCTTACTTGCTTCAAGTAAAATTCCGTGTTTTTCCTAATCGTTCGTGGATTTTCTCCTAACATATTTACGTCATCTCCGTATAAACAAGGACCTGATATAACGCGTTGAATTCCAAACCGTCTCTGTTATAATAATAATAATAATAATAATAATAATAATAATAATAATAATAATAATAATAATAATAATAATAATACTTATTTACTGTCTATTAAGGACCCCGGGGTTCATTGCCACCCTCACACAAGCCCGCCATCGGTCCCTATCCTGAGCAAAATTAATCCATTATCATATCCCACCTCCCTCAAATACATTTTAATATTATCCTCCCATCTACGTCTCGGTCTCCCTAAAGATCTTTTTTCCATCCGGTCTCCCAACTAACACTCTATATGCATTTCTGGATTCGCCCATACGTGCTACATGCCCTGCCCATCTCAAACGTTTGGATTTAATGTTCCTAATTATGTCAGGTGAAGAATAAAATGCGTATAGTTCTGTGTTGTGTAACTTTCTCCATTCTCCTGTAACTTCATCCCTCTTAGCCCCAAATATTTTCCTAAGCACCTTATTCTCAAACACTCTTAACACACGTTCCTCTCTCAAAGTGAGAGTCCAAGTTTCACAACCATAAGGAACAACCGGTAATATAACTGTTTTATAAATTCTAACTTTCAGATTTTTGACAGCAGACTGGATGATAAAAGCTTCTCAGCCGAATAATAACAGGCATTTCCCATATTTATTCTGCGTTTAATTTCCTCCCGAGTATCATTTATATTTGTTACTGTTGCTCCAAGATATTTTAACTTCTCCACCTCTTCAAAAGATAAATTTCCAATTTTTATATTTCCATTTCGTACAATATTCCCGTCACGAGTCATAATCCTATACTTTGTCTTTTCGGGATTTACTTCCAAACCTATCTCTTTATTTGCCTCCAGTAAAATTCCCGTGTTTTCCCTAATCGTTTGTGGATTTTCTCCTAACATATTCACGTCATCCGCATAGACAAGCAGCTGATGTAACCCATTCAATTCCAAGCCTTCTCTGTTATCCTGGACTTTCCTAATGGCATACTCTAGAGCAAAGTTAAAAAGTAAAAGTGATAGCGCATCTCCTTCCTTTAGCCCACAGTGAATTGGAAACGCATCTGACAGAAACTGACTTATACGAACTCTGTTGTACGTTTCACTGAGACACATTGTAATTAATCGAACTAGTTTGTTGGGAATACCAAATTCAATAAGAATATCATATAAAACTTCTCTCTTAACCGAGTCATATGCCTTTTTGAAATCTATGAATAACTGATGCACTGTACCCTTATACCCCCATTTTTCTCCATTATCTGTCGAATACAAAATAAATATAATTATTATTATATTATATTATATTATATTATATTATTATCATTATTAGGCCTACTATTACTATCCTATGCATGACCCTTTTTAACCACACCGGACCCATTACTAACACGCTGTCAGCTATTGTGCTACGGCTGTGCTTAAAGAATAAAAGAAAACGATATTACTTCATACTGAAATTGTCTTCTAATTTTGTGAATGGAGTTGTAAACGCATCTCTGATTATTGCATGCGTCTGGTTTCTCGCTCAACGCGCTATGTGTCAGAGTTGGTGGCGTGATGCCAGACAGGACATGATGTGTTATTAAATGGAGATCTTAAATGGAATTAAAGGGCACAACTAACGGCAGTGTTTGAGGTTTAGGCACCTCCGAGACTGCTCTTCTTTAAATCCCCCTACTGCTCACATCATCGGGGTGGATGAATGTCCTCGAGAATCTATGCCAGTCCTTCCTCAATTCCCTCATTTTGGGCAACTTTTATAACAACGTTGCTAATATTGCCGATGCTGCTTCTACTCCTACCAGTACTTAACCATCAACATTATTCTTTCACGGGTCTCCAAAAGTTGTTCATATTTAGTTCTTTGGCCTTCCTACTTTTCTTATATTTTCGGAAGCCCCACACCCACTAATTTATCTGTTAATTCGTGCAAATCAGTGAAATAGAAAAAACCATGAACAGCTTCATTTAAGCGATAACGCAGCAACTTGTAACTTACTATGTTGTACTTTTTATGATCTGATCCTTGGAAACTATTATTTTTGTTTTAATGTTGTACATTTTAAGGTTATTTTGTTTCAGTATTGTTTGTAGTTAGTACGCTATTGTTTGTAATTAATTTTCTGGTTTTGCAATCACTATTTGGTCTTTAGACAATAACATATAGATTGAAGGGGGTAACAGAATACATTAAAATAAATGAATAACTTATTATTGTTTTGTAATTGAGTGCGTGGTTAATTAGAAAATTAGGTTAAAAGTCTGCGAAGTTAGGCAACAGCGCGTCGCCGACTCACGTACGATAACATACGCACTTGGTCTCAACAGCAGAATTCTTTCCCTTAGCCACTCCAGTACGGTTGCCAAACTTCCTAATGGTGGGAATTAACTGCGTCTTCTGTGTACCTTAGTGTGGGACGTTATACGGTCGAACCCCGCGAATGAAATATATTCTTGAGATGGTTTCTGCTAGGGAATATGCCGAAATTAGAGACTTAAAGACGAGAGCGTGGCATGAAAAAGGCGTGCAAATTAAGCGCCGAAAATTGATTCAAAAGCGAAAAAGAAATCAGGACAAGTAAAAAGGCATTTTCCAACATTTATATCGTGCAGTTCAGTTACAAACTATCAATAAATTTTTTTGGTGAATGTTCCTGCACTGCCAAGAATCAATGAACAATCAACGAGTGAAATGCCTGATCCGACTGTGTCAGTGATTTAGAATTAATCGTAGTTCACCATGTAAAACTTTTAATCATGCTCAATTTTTTTAAACAATTATTTAGTCTACAAACAATTATTTGGTTTTGTGTGCTTCATTTTTTATATCTTTTCATTTTAGCTATCGTACATCAACTGTTTAATTTTTAAGTTCTGAAGACTATTGAGTAAAAAAGTCTATATTTAACCAATTATTGCCACTTATAGCAGAAATATTTAAAACAAAGTTTCAATTCCGCCGAGTGTAGAGGCTAGATACTTACTCATATTATTTTTTCCTCTGTCTGCCTCTTTTGTTTTTAATATTTGAGGAGAAAAATTCACTCCGGCGCCGGGGATCGAACCCGGGTCCTTGGTTCTACGTACCAAGCGCTCTGACCACTGAGCTACGCCGAATTCAATCCACAGCACCGGATCGAATCTTCCTCCTTCAGGTCCACACCTGTGGAGTAAAGGTCAGCACGTCTGGCTGCGAAACCAGGTGGCCCGGGTTCGAATCCCGGTCGGGGCAAGTTACCTGGTTGAGGTTTTTTCCGGGGTTTTCCCTCAACCCAATACGAGCAAATGCTGGGTAACTTTCGGTGCTGCACCCCGGACTCATGTCACCGCCATTATCACCTTCGTTTCATTCAGACGCTAAATAACCTAGATGTTGATACAGCGTCGTAAAATAACCCAATAAAATAAATCCTCCTTCAGTGTTTCCCTTTGTGGCCTGACTCCAAGTTAGACATACATGTCAACATTACAGAGATTATTCTGTAGGACAAATTATTTTAAAAAATCCGTGATATTCTCATAGCTAGCAGTGCATCTTAAATGCGGAATCCCGGCCAAATAAGTCACTCAACTGAGTGCGCTCCTAGTATAATGGCAGTTGACATTAGACATATACGTCAACATATATGCCTAACTTGGAGTCAGGCCACAAAGGGAAACATTGAAGGAGGAGGAGGATTCGATCCGGTGCTGTGGATTGAATTCGGCGTAGCTCAGTGGTCAGAGCGCTTGGTACGTAGAACGAAAGACCCGGGTTCGATCCCCGGTGCCGGAGCGAATTTTTCTCCTCAAATATTAATTGTCAACATTACAGAGATTATTCTGAAGGACAAATTATTAAAAAAATCCATAATATTCTTTTGTTTTTGTTTTTATATAAATACCCGTTTATGTGAATTTAAGAGTGTGTGTGCGTGCGTTCGGAAGTGTAACAGAGTATGTAGGCTATAACAGTCATGCTAAGTAAAAGAGATCGAATGGAAAGTGCAATGTAAGAATGTGGGAAGGCCTATTTAACGCGGGCAGGGAAGTAAATGGGAAGCTGAATTGTTTGTAAAAAAAAATTATAACTAGAAAGTATCCTGATGAAATTGTTTACAGTACAATTTGTAAGTCTTAAGTGCATTAGGAATAGTTATAATTTTATTTTTGAGACCAGATTAACCAGTGTTACAATCCAAATTGAGGACCTGCCTGTCTGAAGCCCATGCACCACAGCGCGTCAAGTGAATGAGTTAAAATATAGCCTGAACTTCCTTGAGTAAAAAAAAGAACAAGAAATAGCTAGGAATGCATATTTCACTCCTTTTTCTCAGTCACATATTGCAGTTAGATGTTACAGGACAAATAAATAAATTCTAATTTCCCTTAAGATATAATAACTTCTCCTTTCTTCGCTTTAAGGGTGAACTCACTGTCTTGTGCTGTAGAAATTATGTCTTTTCCCTTATAAATATGTTCCGCTTCTCGACTGGAACACTCCCCTTGACAGGATCAATGTCCCGCACACAAGTATACAAGGCTACAAATGACTGGTAGGGTGGGACACTTCCAGACGGGTTTCGGCGCTCAAGACTTCTCTAAGAAGGGACATAGACTGATGGTCTGGCAAGGACGAAAAACCGTATACCATCAACCTCACACTCCACGACACAACGCCCACTAGTACAGGCGGATTAAGTAAACTGCAGCTCCAACTGTCATATGAATAGAAATCACAATGAAACGTGGCTAGAATATTCCAAACTGGTTAAGCTTAGATATTAGAAACATTCGGAATATACAATACAGCAACATCGTCGCCATCATCATAGCAGTTTTAATCGACATACGTCAACATCGTCACAATAAAATTCATACACTTCGACATCGTCACAATTGATACACTTCGACATCGTCACAATTGATACACTTCGACATCGTCACAATTGATACTCTCCGACATCGTCACAATTGATACACTTCAGCATCGTCACAATTGATACTCTCCGACATCGTCACAATCGATATACTTCAGCATCGTCACAATTGATACACTTCAGCATCGTCACAATTGATAAACTTCAACATCGTCACAATTGATAAACTTCAACATCGTCACAATTGATAAACTTCAACATCGTCACAATTGATACACTTCAGCATCGTCACAATTGATACTCTCCGACATCGTCACAATCGATATACTTCAGCATCGTCACAATTGATACACTTCAGCATCGTCACAATTGATAAACTTCAACATCGTCACAATTGATACACTTCAACATCGTCACAATTGATACACTTCAACATCGTCACAATTGATACACTTCAGCATTGTCACAATTGATACACTTCAGCATTGTCACAATTGATACACTTCAGCATTGTCACAATTGATACACTTCAGCATTGTCACAATTGATACACTTCAGTATCGTCACAATTGATACACTTCAGCATCGTCACAATTGATACACTTCAGCATCGTCACAATTGATACACTTCAGCATCGTCACAATTGATACACTTCAGCATCGTCACAATTGATACACTTCAGCATCGTCACAATTGATACACTTCAGCATCGTCACAATTGATACACTTCAGCATCGTCACAAATGATAAATTTCAGCATCGTCACAATTGATAAACTTCAGCATCGTCACAATTGATACACTTCAGCATCGTCACAATTGATACACTTCAGCATCGTCACAATTGATAAACTTCAACATCGTCACAATTGATACACTTCAGCATCGTCACAATTGATACTCTCCGACATCGTCACAATCGATACACTTCAGCATCGTCACAATCGATACACTTCAGCATCGTCACAATCGATACACTTCAGCATCGTCACAATCGATACACTTCAGCATCGTCACAATCGATACACTTCAGCATCGTCACAATCGATACACTTCACCATCGTCACAATTGATACACTTCAGCATCGTCACAATTGATACACTTCAGCATCGTCACAATTGATATACTTCAGCATCGTCACAAATGATAAATTTCAGCATCGTCACAATTGATAAACTTCAGCATCGTCACAATTGATACACTTCAGCATCGTCACAATTGATAAACTTCAACATCGTCACAATTGATACACTTTAGCATCGTCACAATTGATACACTTCAGCATCGTCACAATTGATACTCTCCGACATCGTCACAATCGATATACTTCAGCATCGTCACAATTGATACACTTCAGCATCGTCACAATTGATATAATTCAGCATCGTCACAATTGATATACTTCAGCATCGTCACAATTAATATACTTCAGCATCGTCACAATTGGTATACTTCAGCATCGTCACAATTGGTATACTTCAGCATCGTCACAATTGATGTACTTCAACATTGTCACAATTGATATACTTCAACATTGTCACAATTGATATACTTCAGCATCGTCACAATTGATATACTTCAGCATCGTCACAATTGATATACTTCAGCATCGTCACAATTGATACACTTCAGCATCGTCACAATTGATACACTTCAGCATCATTACAGTTAATATAATTCAACATTGTCACAATTAATACACTTCAACATTGTCACAATTGATAGTCCCTACACTTCAACATCGTCACAATTGATACAATTGAACATCGTCACAATTAATACACTTCAACATCGTCACAATTGATGGGCCCTACACTTCATCATCGTCACAATGGATACACTTCAGCATCGTCACAATTGATACACTTCAGCATCGTCACAATTGATACACTTCAGCATCGTCACAATTGATACACTTCAGCATCGTCACAAATGATAAATTTCAGCATCGTCACAATTGATAAACTTCAGCATCGTCACAATTGATACACTTCAGCATCGTCACAATTGATACACTTCAGCATCGTCACAATTGATAAACTTCAACATCGTCACAATTGATACTCTCCGACATCGTCACAATCGATACACTTCAGCATCGTCACAATCGATACACTTCAGCATCGTCACAATCGATACACTTCAGCATCGTCACAATCGATACACTTCAGCATCGTCACAATCGATACACTTCAGCATCGTCACAATCGATACACTTCACCATCGTCACAATTGATACACTTCAGCATCGTCACAATTGATACACTTCAGCATCGTCACAATTGATATACTTCAGCATCGTCACAAATGATAAATTTCAGCATCGTCACAATTGATAAACTTCAGCATCGTCACAATTGATACACTTCAGCATCGTCACAATTGATAAACTTCAACATCGTCACAATTGATACACTTTAGCATCGTCACAATTGATACACTTCAGCATCGTCACAATTGATACTCTCCGACATCGTCACAATCGATATACTTCAGCATCGTCACAATTGATACACTTCAGCATCGTCACAATTGATATAATTCAGCATCGTCACAATTGATATAATTCAGCATCGTCACAATTGATATACTTCAGCATCGTCACAATTAATATACTTCAGCATCGTCACAATTGGTATACTTCAGCATCGTCACAATTGGTATACTTCAGCATCGTCACAATTGATGTACTTCAACATTGTCACAATTGATATACTTCAACATTGTCACAATTGATATACTTCAGCATCGTCACAATTGATATACTTCAGCATCGTCACAATTGATACACTTCAGCATCGTCACAATTGATACACTTCAGCATCATTACAGTTAATATAATTCAACATTGTCACAATTAATACACTTCAACATTGTCACAATTGATAGTCCCTACACTTCAACATCGTCACAATTGATACAATTGAACATCGTCACAATTAATACACTTCAACATCGTCACAATTGATGGGCCCTACACTTCATCATCGTCACAATGGATACACTTCAACATTGTCATAATTGATACACTTCAACATCGTCACGGTTGATACTCTCCGACATCATTATAATTGATATACTTCAGCAACATTGTAAAAATTGATACACTTCAATTTACATCTAAAGGAAAACAGGGCTTGGGGTATCCGAAGTCAAGATGAAGAGTTCAGGAACACTTGCATTGCTGACTTTCCCACGACAGGATATCAATACTCTTAAACCTGACGTGTTCATGATGATTACGATGATGGTGATGCTATCGGTGGGATGTATAGGTATTAGACCTAATATGGGACTATTTAATTTACATTAATTCTGAAGTTATTTTGTTAATAATACTATTAAACATTTTTAGGTAATTTTATATCAACGAACTTTGAAGCTATATTTATTTCACATTTTGTTGTTATTTCCAGTTTGATATATCTGTGGTATTTGAGACATACAATGCAATGTCTCCATTTAAAAACACAAAAACATCAAACACTGAAGGGATTTAAAGGAGGGGGGAAGACGAGCGTAATAGTGGTCATTTTCAATCCAAATCGCACTTCCATATCTTCTTCTTGCATTTTTTTGGGGGGAGGGGTGAAATGAATCAGCGATCTCATATTTATATGTCGAGCAAAAAAATTTTGTGTTCTGCGGCGCTTGGAAGCATAAAAATTGCGCCATATTTATGTGACTCCACCTTGAATTTGAATTACATTCCAACTTTACAAGCTATTTCTCGCACTTTTCTTTCAGTACGTTTCATGTTCAGAGTAAAGGCTCTTACCAGTTTGGTGCAAGGAATATGACATTTTTACTGCATGTTCTATATACGGTTAATGAAATATAGTAGCATTTTTAATAACCTATGTACTTTCCAAATTGAAAAATAAAATATATTTAGTGGACACTAAAAATTTAAATATCGAAGTTATATATAATTTTATTTCCATTATTGGATATAATTTTAATATTCTGGATAAGTCTACTTAGTTCTTTTGCAACCATATTATACTTACAAATGGCTTTTAAGGAACCCGAAGGTTCATTGCCGCCCTCACATGAGCCCGCCATCGGTCCCTATCCTGTGCAAGATTAATCCAGTCTCTATCATCATACCTCACCTCCCTCAAATCCATTTTAATATTATCCTCCCACCTACGTCTCGGCCTCCCTAAAGGTCTTTTTCCCTCCGGTCTCCCAACTAACAGTCTATATGCTACATGCCCTGCCCATCTCAAATGTCTGGATTTTAAGTTCCTAATTATGTTAGGTGAAGAATACAATGCGTGCAGTTCTGTGTTGTGTAACTTTCTCCATTCTCCTGTAACTTCATCCCGCTTAACCCCAAATATTTTCCTAAGCACCTTATTCTCAAACACCCTTAACTTATGTTCCTCTCTCAGAGTGAGAGTCCAAGTTTCACAACCATACAGAACAACCGGTAATATAACTGTTTTATAAATTCTAACTTTCAGATTTTTGGACAGCAGACTATATGATAAGAGCTTCTCAACCGAATAATAACACGCATTTCCCATATTTATTCTGCGTTTAATTTCCTCCCGAGTGTCATTTATATTTGTTACTGTTGCTCCAAGATATTTGAATTTTTCCACCTCTTCGAAGGATAAATCTCCAATTTTTATATTTCCATTTCGTACAATATTCTGGTCACGAGACATAATCATATACTTTGTCTTTTCGGGATTTACTTCCAAACCGATAGCTTTACTTGCTTCAAGTAAAATTTTCGTGTTTTCCCTAATCGTTTGTGTATTTTCTCCTACCATATTCACGTCATCTGCATAGACAAGAAGCTGATGTAACCCGTTCAATTCCAAACCCTGCCTGTTATCCTGAACTTTCCTAATGGCATATTCTAGAGCGAAGTTAAAAAGTAAAGGTGATAGTGCATCTCCCTGCTTTAGCCCGCAGTGAATAGGAAAAACATCGGATAGAAACTGACCTATACGGACTCTGCTGTATACCATATTATAGATGTCGTAAATAAAGACATGCATAAAACTTGTTTTTGAAAGAGGTAGATATATTTTTTTGAAAAAAAAAAAATAAATTTCAATAACTCAAAATCTAATCATCTGACTTAATAATGAAACTTGCATGCAGGAATACTTATAGCAAGAAGTAAAAAAGTTCCGTAACTTTTGTGTAGTCTACATCACACTCAGTTTCACTAAAAAAGATAATAGTAAATAAAAACTCAAAGACAACAGGAAGAAGCATTCACACAGCTCTATTCCAGTGTTGTCAGATACGGGAACAGTCGCGGTGGTCTCGAGTGACGTATAATGAATTGCTAGTTACACGACTCATTACATCATTAGGGACAAGACAGAGGAGCAGTTGTCTGCACCCAGCTGACATTATCATCAGCAGTCACTCGCGACGCTACCAGCTATTAATTACAACAGTATAATATTCAGCCATAACGGTAGCGTGAGTGCGATGTGAACATACATGCTAATACTAAAACATTTCAACAGACTTGAGCTTCACTCAGTTCCCTCTCCTACTTAACAAATAGGTTTATGGCAGGATTTAAACAATAATTTCATGCCCAAGCTAGCTGATTTCGTGGACTTGCAAAATTTTGCAACGAAAATAAAAATTATTACAATAATAACAATAAAATTAATGTATTCTGTCAATAGTTTTTCCGTTAATACAGTTACAAGTTGTTTGTAGTTTTGCTGCAAAAGCAGTTCACTGCCGCGGTACGCTCTGGCGGCTCATGCAGGTGGTCGTGATATCTACTCCACGATTTGAATGTAAATTTATTTATTTATTTAAATTTAAATATACAGAATAAAGAATATAATTACAGAACAAACAAGAGAAATAGAAATAAAATAATACACGCAATATAAAAAGAAGACACAGTAGTATTAACAAAATTGAGACCGAATGAGCAGCGCTCGTGCTCGGTCGCAGTTCAGATATAATATTAAAATAAATAATAATAATAATAATAATAATAATAATAATAATAATAATAATAAATAAGTAAGTAAAATAAAATAGGAACTAAAATATAATTACAGCGGCAATGGAATTATATAATATAATATTAACACTATAGAAGAATAATATCGCACATGAAAAGTAGGACTAATATAATTTCAAAATTATAGAATACAAATATAATATAGGTTGATTAATTCATACACATTCAGAATAAATTAATTTAGTTGGATAATCGAAACGTTTCTTCAAACAAATTTTAATTATTGGTTTTTGTAGTAAATTTAACGGACTAAGATTAATTTTTGTACTTCCACCCCAAACAATTATACCATACTGAACGATAGACTGAATAATGGCCAAATAAACATTTCGTAGAACTCTAATGGGTAAGTATATCGAATATTAACGAATTTATAAATTGTTTTACGAAGCCTCTTACAAAGATAAGTAATGTGATGAGGCCATTTTAAATTCTGATCAATAATGATACCCAGATATTTGACATACGTGGCTTCTTTCAAAGGTGGACATTTACAACTTTTGGGAACTTGGAATTAAGCCATTTTTTAACAATGTTAGCACCTATATTAGCATTTCTATATGCTTCCTGCCAAGAAAAACCACTGAAAATAACTACTGTATCATCCGCATATGAATATATAGATCCATTAAATTTTTCTAAATTTATATTTAGCAGATCATTAACATATATTAGAAATAAAATAGGTCCCAAAATTGTTCCTTGCGGTACACCTATATCAATATATTTGTATTCACTAAATTGATCTTCAATTTTGGTCATTTGCCTTCTGTTACTAAAATATGATTGGAATAATTTTAAAACTATACCTCTAACTCCAATAGTATGTAGTTTGTCCAAAAGTAAATTATGATTGATAGTGTCAAAAGCTTTCCGTAGATCCAAGAAAATACCCAAACATTTGTTTCCGATATCTAGTTCATTGATAATTTTTCCAGTAACATTAATAAGAGCATCATCAGTAGAAATATTATTGCGGAAACCAAACTGATTTTTAGAGAGGATTTTATGTTTTTCTAAATAATTTATTAATCTATTCTTTAAACATTTTTCAACCAATTTGGAAAATGTTGGAAGTAAAGATATAGGTCTATAGTTATTTAAATCATTTTTATCTCCAGATTTGTATATTGGAATTACTATGGCGCATTTCAAAACATCTGGGAATATACCTTGCACAAAACATAAGTTAAAAATATGAACCATGGGTTTTAATATATATTTGATAATAATTTTGAAAGAATTATTCTTAATTCCATCTGTACCAGGAGCAACATTATTTTTTAATTTCTTAACCAAAATAATAATTTCATCTTCAGTTACAGGGAAAAGAAACATGGAGGAAGCTAAATGTTCATCTTGTGTCTCATTTTGTAGAGAAGAGTTAAAATTTGACATACTAATGTTAGAAGTAACTTTGTGTCCTATCTCTGAAAAATAATTATTAAATTCGTTTGCAATCTCTTTTCTGCAATTTAATATTTCACCCTTATCGTTTTTTAACTCCTTGATTGGCTGTTTATTTTGTACATTTACATCTGTAGCTTCATTTATAACTTGCCAGAATTTTTTAGGTTCATTTTTGTATCTATCAAATTTGGATTCATAATATTTAATTTTCGTTTTTCGAATGATAAGAGTTAACATATTTCTATATGCTCTGTAGTAATTTTTTAGTTGTACGTTATTTGGATTCTTTTTAACTTTTAAAGCAAGTTTGTCTCTTGTACGAATAGAATTAATAATGCCGGCTGTGATCCAGAGTTTTATTTTTTTGGATTTATTAGAAATTTTCTGATTACTGTTTATAATAGTATGTTTATCTATATACTTTATGATTAAATTGTAGAAAATTTGAAAACAGGCATTGGCATCATTACAATTATAGACCGATTCCCAGGTTTCTTTTAGAAAATCTGTAATCAAATCAGGATAATTAATTTGTTGCATATTTTGTGATGAGAGAGTAACAGACGGCCTGGAATTGTATTCATTGTTAGACATTTTTAATAAACTAAAAACAATATAATGTTCGGTAATAGCACTAGATAGAACGCCAGGTATGAAGCTATAATTATTTTGAGTTTTTAGAAATATATGGCCGATGCATGTGCCAGAAATTATTGAAGGCCTAGTGATGGCATTTAAATAATTTACAAAACCATATTCATGGAGAACATTCATATATTTACTGCCAATTAAATCTATACTATTTTCTAATATGTCTATGTTTATGTCTCCAACAATAATATGGTTGCGACAACCTTCTAAATTGGATAAATACTGCTCTAAATTGTCTATTAAATCATTTTTATTGCTTTTAGGGGATCTATAAATGGCGGTGAAAAAAATTTCACTCTTATCAAGCTTAATCTTAAAATGAAGTGAATGAAGTGAAATTGTAAGTAAGTTTAGTAATACTCTCCTTGGCAGATTTCTGCGTACGCCACATTATGTTAAATATAAAATTGAAGAAACTGTTTCTAGCTTTAGGAACAAAATGGGTCGTTAAACTCAGTGTATTATTTTGCTGGTTTCAACATATTTAATGTGCTCGGTTTGTTTACTAATTTGCCAGAAGAAATTAATGATAGCATGCTTCAAATTCTTTAAGTGATAGGATAAATTTTATAGGCTATTTCAAATAGAAACACATGGAATGGTGCATAACCAACAGGCCATAAGAGTATAAGGCAGCGATGTCAGACAGGGACTAAACGGAGCGGAGCGCTCCACTAGACAGGTTGCGTGCTCCGGCGTTTCCACAGACATAAGCAAGTTCAAGCTCCGATCTAGCTCCACAACCGGTATTGGAGCTTACAACTCTGACACTACTGGTATAAGGGATACCGGACAACGCTTGAATAACTGTACTGGTAGACCGCCACTGAGCCGGTTTCAACTATCATCCCCTCCCCTCTCCTGCACAGCAATTGATTCACGTGTAGACTTGTGCTCTGTGCAGCTTTAGCCAGCACGACTGTGCGATCGGTTGACGACGCCAGATCTAAGTATTAGAGTGAATGAAAGTATGAACAAATGTTATAATCTATGTAAAAAAAAAACTACAGTATAAAATCACAAAAAAAAATTCTAATGCAACAGATATTTTTCTTATTAGGACTTAAAAGGAATGAAGTAATTAATGTTTAGATTGTCAAAATCAATAAATGTTAGTTTATTACTCCGTGTATAAAACAGTTTTCTACGATACGTATTTTACATGTAAATTACATGTAAAATAAGTACAGGTAATTTACTGGCCCAACCCTGCTTGTGACATTACTGTTGACAGAAAAGAATAGATATCTATCTCAGAGAAAATAGCAACGTAATACAGAAGTCCATTTTGCAATCACGTTTATTGTTTACTCTTGATTAAGCGATAAGAAGGTATGTGAAATGTTGGCAAATTCAATATCATATTTTAAACCGGACGTATAATTTTGCCATAATATGTTATTATCTCCTGTCTTCATTAGTTGTTAACTTATCTCTAATCTGATTTCCATTGAGTTATACCAGTTACGTTGGCAGTCTGTTCAGTGGTCCAACTATAAACAGCAGACACAACACGCTATTACACTCTTTATGGCGCAGAGGTGTGAACGAGACGAATGTGTGATGTGTATCTCTGCATTAATCACATCCATCATGATCGGAGAAGCTCCTTCGTTGGACTTAACCACTCTGAGAGGCAAAAATAATAAATTTCCATGCGGGAACATTTGCAGATAATAAGATGAAGGAGTGGATGTAAGAATGGGGTATCTCAATTTGGGAGAAGCAGAAGAAATAAAGCTAAATAAAAGAGAAGCAGTAAACCCTGTATTAATAAAACACCTGCAAAGAATCAACTTGCACACCATTCTTGAGAAAGAAGCTGTCGGTAGTAGGTAATGGACCGATCACGAATCGTTTCAGGCGCTTCTGGCCTGTTTACAAGTTTGCCAGACGGGTTGAAACCAACTTCTGCATTGACTATTGTTCGCCTCGCGATCTTGAGGTGAAATCAATACTTATTGTGTAAGAGCAACTGCTTGAGACCACAACTTCCTTCGAAATTACCGTATGATCCTAAAACACAAAACTACAATAATTTTTATGCTCGACCATGCCGAAATGTAGTAATTATACACCTGGTAGCAGCCCTTTAATGGACGTCATTAAAGTACACCTATTCATTAAGTTCAGGTTTTCCGCCAATCAGAAAGCACCATTGTAGCAATATGAAAGCGCAAGTATCGATTATTCTTGGATATTCAATCGAAAGACAACTAGCGAAACGTCACGGAAGCTAGAAATCCAATACTGTCGCAGAAGGTTATGTTCTGTTACTATAATAATTAGCGTTAATTGTAAATAATATTCAAATAAATTCAATTTGTCATCTCGTTTTTCAATGTCTAAATCAATTTCCAGGTTATATCAAGATTAATGTTCATTTTACTCTCTAGATTATATCAAGGTCAATGACATTTGTTTCTCGGAAAAAAATCAATACTTTCGCGTCTGCGCACATCTCACAATTTACGAATTATTGCACAAGGTCACTTCCGCTCCCCAGTCAGATAAGAATAATATGAATACTTACGAATAATTTCAAGTTAGAAATATGGTCGAGCATAAAAAGTCTTATGAAACTTGCCTATAATGGTAATTAAGACGCTCGTATGAAAATTATGAAACTCGCGTCTTACTTACTACCATTATAGGCTCGTTGCATAATGTACTATTAATCTTGTGGAATTAATTCCTATTTTTATGAAAATAAAGAAAAATGAACCATTTGGTGTAGGCTAGTTTAATATAATGACACTAATAATAATAATAATAATAATAATAATAATAATAATAATAATAATAATAATAATAATAATAATGGGAAGAAGCAGCAACAATACCACCAAACAAACTGGCTTCGATTGTTTTTTTACATAGCCTATAGGTTAATACAAGTCCATTCTATTTTCCTTGGGGTAATACGTCTTTCCCCGCGCCGAGTATAGGTATCCGCTCAGAGTTCGATGCTGAAACCTAGACCTACATACAGAGCTTTCATTTCAAAATTTACCAGTCTAAATAACTAATTATTTAAACTGAATTCAATTTAAATAAAAAGCACATCAGTTTAAATATTGAGGGGGAAGTCTGAAACCAAGCTTAATTGCATTTTAGATTTCACCCTCACCTCCAGTCACCTCCTTTAGAAATTTCAAATGACACTCCTATATTTTTATATTTAAATATGAAAGGGCATTCATTTGTTTATACACCTCATTCATTTATTTCATATCTTTTGTTTTATTTCGTTGCCTGGCAACCTCGATTGTTGTTACTGTTGATTAGAGCTGAAGCTACAGTACAAATACCATTGAACGTTTCTTGTAATAGTTGTGTTCGTGTATTAAATTATTGTAAAATTATGTATACCCTTCAAGAGAGAACAAAAATCATACCGTTGGACATCACGTGCGTTATCGCGAAATTCGCCTGCAGCAGCGGCAATTATGACACTAGGCCTTTTTCCTCAGTGTCTACCGGGTTCTGATATAGCAAATCCTTCATGTTTGCCCATGAATAAAAATCAAGATGCGTGCGATCAGGTGATCGTGCTGGCCAATGAACCGGCCCACCACCGGTCGAGATGAGAAACACAACATTAACTGGAGAGCAGTCAGCAGATACACTACATAGCGCTACGTAGTCGAAAGGTGGCGTAGCAGTGTAAACAAATGAAAGGTGTCCTTTACAATGCCGGCTACCTAACTTCCAGGAGGATAGACAGCATGTTGCGAGAGAATGGGTCATCGCGGACACCATGCAAAACATAATCATCTAGACACAACCTAATATCCCTAAAAAAATTCGGTACTTATTTCTGACACACCCTGCATAGGTAAATTATACCCAAAGTTCCCATATTTTCTGTTTTGCAACTAACCAATTTTCTGCTTGTAGGGCTATATTGCTACAGCCCGAGTTTTCTTAGAAGCCTGTATAGACCGATCTTTCGCATCCTATTACAAGATTTATAATTTCAGAGCAGACTTTCATAGAGTTAAAAATTAAATTTATATTCCTGTTATACAGCTTAATTCTTTTCCTTCCTAAACAAGTTTTGGAAAACTAACGTCTGTTCCGAATTCAGAACTGATTCTTGCATTCAATTCTGGGTTTCCACAGATGACTTTTGCATGGGGTCTATAATTCTTGAAGATGTTTTATGGACGGTCTGGAATCATTCTAGCTACATATTATTTCATTTGGTACACCCTTACATCTGTAACCATATTCTCCATGTTTAGCTTATCTCTAAATATCGGGTCACCCCATTACCTTTCTTTTATTGATACTCCGACTAAGTGTCTAGAAAACCGCATTTATTATGTTTCCATCCAGATTACAAGCAAACATTCTCATGGGGGCAGATAAGAAAGGTTTTTTTTTTTTCCTTCCACCATATTAATAATATCAAAACAAGTGCTTATACAAATTTTGGCCACTCGAGCGCAATTACGAGGGCCGTAAAAATGTTTTCCTGGGCCGTTTACAGAAATAAAACACAATTTTATGGAAAGATTTATTGGAAGAGAAACAGGAATAATTGTTGAGCTATTTTTCAACCGGGATTGAGACATTTCTGTGGTGTTCCGGTAAAGGGGTATAAGTCATTTTTTTTTTTTGTCCAGGTGGAATTTTGTTCCCCAGATGAACACACAAGTTAAATTATACAAGTGGGTGTGCAAAAATCAAAGAATACTAGCAGTTGATGTGTTTTATTTGTGTAGAAAACTATTTGTAATAAGGGTTCCAAGTTTAATTTTCATCTATCTCCGAACTTATTTTTATGATTTATCTCCCTTTACCCAAACACCACAGATTTGTCATATCGAGGGATCAACTTTTGTATCCCTGTGTCGTAGAAGTCTGGCACCTGAGATCGAAACCAATATGTGACAGCTGTCTGCATCTCTCTGTCGATTCCATGGAATGACAAATGTCTCAGTTTAAGTGGGGAATATGTTGAAAAATAAATTAACAGTTGTTATATCTGTTCCAATAAATTTTTCCAATGAAATTGTGTTTCCTTTCTGTAAACGGCCACAGGGAAACTTATTTTTATGGCCCTCGTAATTGCGCTTGAGTGGCCAAAATTTGTACAAGCACTTGTATTGACATTATTAACATCGTGGAAGAAAATAAAAAAACTTTTTGATGCCTCCCATGGGAATGTTCGCTCATTACGGAATTTCCAGAGGCGGGCACTATGACCGAGCACTAGAGCATTTCAAGATCGGTTGCTCTAACCTTCAAGCTAGACGCATTCCCAAACTCACACCGGCTGATTACACTAATGTTCGCTGCGTACCCAGGTTTCAACCAGACAAAGCAGGGAGATCGACGAGTGTTACAACAGGATCCCGAAAAGTGTAGTGTTAAGTGAAATGAGTGAAAATAGTGTAGTGACTTGGCAAAGAGAATGGGACCAAATGACGAAAGGTGCAACTACAAAATCTTTTTTTCCCCCAAATGTAGTCCAGAGATTAAAACTCAAAATTAATACCTCTCCTCATTGTACAACTTTGATAACAGGTCATCGTAATATAAAATCATATTTACACAAGTATAAAATTATAGACAACCCTATGTGCACTTGTAATACAGCAGAACAATCAGTGGATCACCTTATATATGATTGTAAATTAATAGAGCAGGAAAGAGAAACTTTGAAAGCGAAAGTTCTACGGTTAGTAAATTGGCCAGTCAACAAAAATAGACTGATCTCAGAATATATCACAAACTTCACTAAATTTGCTAATAGTATAGATTTTAACAAGTTACAATGAAAAGAATAATTTGTATATCCACCAAATGTTAAATGTTATGTTTTATTTAACGACGCTCGCAACTGCAGAGGTTATATCAGCGTCGCCGGATGTGCCGGAATTTTGTCCCGCAGGAGTTCTTTTACATGACAGTAAATCTACTGACATGAGCCTGTCGCATTTAAGCACACTTAAATGCTATCGACCTGGCCCGGGATCGAACCCGCAACCTTGGGCATAGAAGGCCAGCGCTATACCAACTTGCCAACTAGGTCGACTATATCCACCATCTTGTAAGAGAGTAACTGTAATATTTAGTTAACACAGCACTTATACCAAGTTAATATCATTGCATGTAATATTACTCCATAGTAATGGAGTATGCAGGTTGAGTTAATAAAAAAAACCACTTGTCCCTAGGCCAGCCCCCTCCGTGCGTCACCAGCCGACGTTTGGGGAATGCTATGATCACGAAATGAAGAAATGGTTACGGAATGATGTAGGTGTCTAATAAGGAAAATGAAAGAACTCCGAGAAACTCCCAACTGCGAGATTGTCAGCCACAAGTGTCACTATGGATTTTTCAATGAAAAATCCCAGACCTGACCAAGACTCGAACCCAGGTCGCCTGCACCAGCTTCGTTATTATTTTAATACTAAAATTTCACTGATATATCAACAGACGGGCATTGTCATTACTATACAACATTTCATCTGAATTCCTTTTCTCGTCATGCTC
This sequence comes from Periplaneta americana, assembly GCF_040183065.1. NCBI lineage: Eukaryota > Metazoa > Arthropoda > Insecta > Blattodea > Blattidae > Periplaneta > Periplaneta americana. The sequence continues at coordinate 100,880,134 of NC_091133.1, forward strand.
TTGCTATTGTGCAACACGTGTATAAACAGTTCTTGTAATTTTATTTCATTGTACATCTATTTCATACAATGGTTACGGCGCAGCTTTGACCATGCGTGACAACAACAATGGGTTGGAATCCCACCTGAGGCATCTTTGTTCAAACCTTGCAAATGTGACATTCTATGTCTTAGGCGAAGGCACGATGTATTGTCGACCCCACACCACACTCACTGGACCTCCTGTTGCACGTTCTGAAAACAAGTCTTAAGTTAAGCTTAGGATGAAATCCAAAATTGGTTAATGGATACTAGGACTGAGTTTTTGAAAATAATGATCAAAAAAATGATTATGTCTCGTGACGAGAATATTGTGCGAAATGGAAATATAAAAATTGGAAATTTATCTTTTGAAGAGGTGGAGAAGTTCAAATATCTTGGGGCAACAGTAACAGATATAAATGATACTCGGGAGGAAATTAAACACAGAATAAATATGGGAAATGCGTGTTATTATTCGGTTGAGAAGCTTTTGTCATCCAGTCTGCTGTCAAAAAATCTGAAAGTTACAATTTATAAAACAGTTTTATTATCGGTTGTTCTGTATGGTTGTGAAACTTGGACTCTCAATTTGAGAGAGGAACATAGGTTAAGGGTGTTTGAGAATAAGGTGCTTAGGAAAATATTTGAGGCTAAGAGGGATGAAGTTACAGGAGAATGGAGAAAGTTACACAACACAGAACTGCACGCATTGTATTCTTCACCTGACATAATAAGGAACATTACATCCAGAAGTTTGAGATGGTCAGGGCATGTAGCACGTATGGGCGAATCCAGAAATGCATATAGAGTGTTAGTTGGGAGGCCGGAGGGAAAAAGACCTTTAGGGAAGCCGAGACATAGATGGGAAGATAATATTAAAATGGATTTTTAGGGAGGCGGGATATGATGGTAGAGAATGGATTAATCTTGCTCAGGATAGGGAGGGACCAATGGCAGGCTTATGTGAGGGCGGCAATGAACCTCCGAGTTCCTTAAAAGCCAGTAAGTAGTAGTAGTAGTAGTAGTAGTAGTAGTAGTAGTAGTAGTAGTAGTAGTAGTAGTAGTAGTAGTAGTAGTAGTAGTAATAGTAGTAGTAGTAGTAGTAGTAGTAGTAGTATGATAAAAAAGCAAATTTCTGTTTTTTTGTACGAAAATATTCCACATGTACTTAGGAAGTTGATACTAAAAGGTTTTCTGCCTCCAAACCATATTTGAGGTCCAGGAGCAATTTTTATACAGGTCTGCTCCATAAGTCAGTATTATATCACTTTTCACAAATTTGCCTTTTATCTGAAACTATATTTTTGGTGTTCAAAATACTCCATGCGCATGCAGTTTTAACCAAATTCACTGAAAATATTCGCGACTCCCTTCAGCTCTTTACACGACTCTCATTTTGAGAACCACTGCTATAGACAATTATTATGAACTATAAAAACAAAGATAAAAACAAAGCAAAGATAGATACACGAGACCTACTGAAAAATACTGGGATCTACAGAAGAGTTGAAGAATTCCTTGATGTCATAAAAGGAGTTTTCTTTTGGCCAACGTTGCAAGATGATTTTAAATTAAATTTACGGAAAGGGGCAATAAAAGAGGAAATTTAAGAGTGAAGCGAAGAGGAAAAGGTAAGTACGTAAATAAATAGAGGATAGAATAGTAGGGAAATGATAAGTGATGAAGTGTTGTAAAATAGAGAAAATGAAAATGTAGACAAGTAATTTAGGAGAAAATACATGGAAAAGAATTATTAAGAGTAGGTAGATTTGAGAGCAGAGGAAATAAATAAATAAATAAATAAATAAATAAATAAATAAATAAATAAATAAATAAATAAATAAGTAATTAAGTGAATAAATAAATAAATAAATAGAGAGCTAAATAAATAGAGAAATAAATAAATAGGGAAATAAATAAATAGAGAAATAAATAAATAGGGAAATAAATAAATAGGGAAATAAATAAATAGAGAAATAAATAAATAGAGAAATAAATAAATAATTAGAGAAATAAATAAATAAATAGAGAAATAAATAAATAAATAGAGAAATGCATAAATAAATAAATAGAGAAATGCATAAATAAATAGAGAAATGCATAAATAAATAGAGAAATAAATAAATAGAGAAATAAATAAATAAATAAATAAGTAATTAAGTAAGTAAATAAGTAAATAAATAAATAAATAGAGAAATAAGTTAAATAAATAAATAGAGAAATAAATAAAATAAATAAATAGAGAAATAAATAAAATAAATAAATAGAGAAATAAATAAAATAAATAAATAGAGAAATAAATAAAATAAATAAATAGAGAAATAAATAAAATAAATAAATAGAGAAATAAATAAATAGAGAAATAAATAAATAAATAAATAGAGAAATAATTAAATAAATAGAAAAATAAATAAGTAACTACAGAAATAAATAAATAAATAAATAGAGAATTAAATAAATAAATAAATAAATAGAGAAATAAATAAATAAATAGGGAAATAAATAAATAGAGAAATAAATAAATAGAGAAATAAATAAATAAATAAATAAATAAATAAATAATGTAAATTATTAAGAAAATGAATATGCAATATTTAAAAGGAAAGCGATAAATGGAAGAGAGACAGTTTAGATAGGAGAGAGAATAGAAGAGAATAGATAGGGAAGGATAGATAGCAATTCAGTTAAAACACACGAATAAGCAGCAATCAGGACATATTTGGCAAATGAATATAGTAACATAAAAGAGTGGTATATATTAAAGTGATGGTGGATTTTTTTTTTATTTTAGTAGATTATTTTATGACGCTTTATCAACATCTCAGGTTATTTAGCGTCTGAATGAAATGAAGATGATAAGTTGGTGGAATGAGTCCGGGGTCCAGCACCGAAAGTTACCCAGCATTTGCTCATATTGGGTTGAGGGAAAACTCCGGGAAAAACCTTAACCAGGCAACTTGTCCCGACCGGGAATCGAACCCGGGCCACCTGGTTTCGCGGCCAGACGCGCTAACCGTTACTCCACAGGTGTGGACGGGATGGTGGATCGAAAAGCAGAAATGTAAAGGTTCGCCATAACTATGAATTGTAAAGTTGGCCGACAAATATCAAATCAAATAAATGATCTACTTTACTGTCCACCTGCTTTTGGGTCAGTGTGTACACATGTGATATTGAACATTACGTATAAAGAAATCAAAATATACTCTACAAAAATTCTAACTCATTAAATACGCCAAAAGGGACTCTGCGAATTTACTAAAAGTGAACAATCAAACATGGCAAGAACATTACAAAACTACTGAATAAGCCTACAAAATGAATATTGCTGAAACTATCTACAAATAAGACAGTTGTAACAATTTTTTATTATTATTCCCTTTTTTAAAATGTTAATTCTCATAAGCTATATTGATCATCAACACGAACAGTCTTACTAATAAACCGTGTATAGTTTTTATACCAGACTTATGCAGAGTTGAGACAGAAAACGTTACTAATAAACCATGCATAATCGATGGACGTATAAACATTCTGTAACTATACAATGGGAAATACTTTGCAGTAGTTATATACACGAAATCCCTTGTTTAAGCGTTGTATATAGCGAAAAAATGGCCGCCCCTCTAACAGCTGTTCTTATCGACTGTCATTTTATGATGATAGTTGCCTTGTAACCACAGAAGAACAAACCAAAGGGCACAGAAAAATTAGAATAATATTGCCGCAGCTTGTACTCTTTGACCAAAATATAGTGAGGTAATCGATTAGAGCCAGTTGTACTATCGATACTTAACACGCCACACTAGAACGCTCTACCGGATGCAATAGAGAACCTCAGATATTCTATTATCTTTCGTAACGAAGTAATGACGAAACTATGACGTAGCTGTGTAACAGTTGTACTGTTATACACGACGTATGTAGTGATTATTAGTAAGGAATTTACACACGACGTATAAACGAGCTACTCATTGTACAAGACAGTTAAACGTCTGTATATAGAGTTTTTATTAGTAAGACCGGAAGACTATTGGAAGAACAGTAAAAGAGAGGGCAAAAGGAATTTCGAGACAAGATATTTTTAGTAATATTAAAGACCTAGGATCACTAAAATACTATAGGAAGGTTAAACAGTTTTGGGAAAAGGAAGAATATATTAGACTAAATTCAAGGGAAGAGAGAACGGGAATGGCATGGTGGAGATTAGGTATCTGGAGACTCAAGAATAGGAGAGGGAACGTAGAGAAGGATAAATGTCCTTTGTGTGGACTAGCTGAAGACGCAATGCATATTGCGTTAAAGTGTCGGGCAACGAATGATTTGAGAAACAGTTGGGTGGATAAAAAATGTCTACAAATAAACGCTATAGTAGCTTATAAAAAAATGAATGGTCCCCTTAACGCCAGCAGTCTGCACAAATTAGGACAATTTCTTTTTAGAGTTAAAATTAGATGGGAAGAGAAAGTCAAAGCTCTAACGGAGATGGAATTATAAATGCTGAGTAGTCGGACACGATAGGAAACTATGAAAAGTAGTCAATGAAGTTAACAGAATAATTTTTAAGACATTGAGTATAGAAGTGAAAAAGCTAAAGTAAGAGTTTTAAATACAAGAGCTATTATTATTATTATTATTATTATTATTATTATTATTATTATTATTATTATTATTATTATTATTATTATTATTATTGATGACATATGTAAAAGAATAAGTTCAAACTAGCTGTTATTTGCTGATGATCTCAAAATCTTTCGCTCAATAAATAGTTCTGCCGATTGCCAAACTCTTCAAAATGATATTAACTCTATTGAACTTTGGTCTGACAATAATGGAATGAAAATTAATGAAACAAAAACTTTTGTCATTTCGTACTCTCGAAAAACTACTTCCATAAAATTTAATTATTCTCTTAATAACGTCTGAATTATTAGGAAAAATTCTATTAAAGATCTTGGTGTTTTACTCGATTCTGAATTATACTTTCACGATCATGTTCAATATATTTATAATCATTCAATAAGAATGCTTGGTTTAATAAGGTCTATAACTTATTCTTTTTCTACTTCAGAGTCACTATTAATTCTATACTTTACTTTGGTTCGATCTAAACTTGAATATGCATCTGTAGCCTGGAATTCCATTACTTCAACCGATTCGGTTAAATTGGAAAATATTCAAAGAAAATTTATTTCCTTATGTGCTTTTCGATATATACCCAATTCCTCCGACTTTAACTATGAGATTACCTGTAAATATTTTAACTGTTGTAGCCTTTATGCTAGACGTCAAAATCTTGATTACCAATTTTTTTGCAAAGTTATCAAGGGTGATATTGATTGTGAGTCTATCATAAAGAACATCAGCCTTCGTATTCCTGCAAAAGGTTTAAGATTTCAAAAAAAATTTTATAACAGAAATTCAAAATCACTTTCTCCAGTCTGTAGATGCCTAAAATGTGCCAATTTGCATGGGCACAATTTAGATCCTTTTAAGGTATAGTTTCGTTTTGATTATTAGTATTTACTGCTCTTGTTCTCAATTTTATTTATGTATGTTTTTGTTTATTTAAGATATTATTTATTTTATTTTTGCACCTTTGTATCTTCTGTTTGTGTATTGTGCTGAACTATAATTGGCCTCTGGCTGTTGTTCAGCACACAAATATTAATAATAAAATAAATATAATAATATTATTATTATTATTATTATTATTGTGTACAGAGGATACTTATAGGTTCAAAATGTATTAGTTTTTGTAATATTTGTATAGAGTGTGATGGCGGATTGAGAACTGAAACACATCTAATCCGCCATGACGTGAACAAAGATTGATGAAATAAATAAATAAGTAAATAAGTAAATAAATATTGATCATCATTATCAATCATCTAGCTACTTGAAGAACTCTGTTCTCTGTCCCGTTCGGTCTTCACTGGTAGAAATATTCGAATTTTGAATCAGTGCAGTGCTAAAGTGTCACAAGCAACGAAACTTCCCAATCATGTGATCCACATGGCAAGAGTCCATTGTTTAAGACAACAGGGACAAACCCAAGATACGGACACAACCAGGCCCTGCGGAAGGGAGATAAATCGACGAAATTAATCGTGTTTATATTTATCTCGCTGCACTACTGCAAGAAGTATTATATAACGAAATGGGTATTGTAGCAGGCGCAGCATAACTAACCTTCCCCAATCACAATGAAGATCTCTGGAGTCTCAGTTGATCTGAATTGCAAATCGACTGAGGAAAGGCATTGTGCTTGATACACAAGACAGACAATGTAACTCTCGACTTTATTTCTTAAAGGTCAGTTATTCTAACAGTTAACACACCCTGTCTCGAGTATGTTTAATGCAAAGGAACCGTGAGATTGCCTCTATAGCCACGGCAGCAGAAAGTTGTTTCAATTCGGTTCAGAGGAACTAAAGTTACTACAATAATTTCAGATTTGGAAATTAATTATTGTTACCAAAAAATAATTAATTTTCCATTGTCTAACTTACCTATAATTCACCAGTATTAGAATAAGACGAATCCAAAAAACACGAATGACTGTCATGAACGGCTTTAAAAAGGAATCAGAGTCTAGATGAGCCTGGCAACTGGAATTGTGAGGTTGAAGAAAGTGTTTTCTTATTGAGTTCATTTTTCAAGATAATTGAAGGGTTCAGAACCATAGTAGGCCAAGCGCCATTTACTAAAACCGTAGAAAACAAGGGTTAAAATGAAGTTATTACCATAATTCAATGGAAACATATAGCAAATAATATAATGTGTACACATTAAAACTAAATTATATATCAATCTCCATTAAACTATGGTATTCACTTACTGTAACTTTAACCCTTGCTTTCTCCGTTTTTAATAAATGGCGCTTGGCCCACTATGGCTCTGAACCCTTCAATTTAACCGTTTCTACCTTACAATAAATTGGGATTTGGTTCCGATAAGGTAAATTGCGAGGTAACTGTAATGTTTTGTTTTTAATTATTCAATCTTAATGGCTTATGTAGAATTATGAATACTTACTGTGTTATTACCATATTATAAACAATCAAACGAACATTTTCGCCTAAGAGGTATCATCATGCTTTATTCACATCTCTTTTGCAATGTCTAAATTTTACATTTTTGTGAGTTAAGTCTGTTAAAATATATGGAAAATATGGAAAATAACGTTAACCTATAAAATCAAATAAAAATGTTTGAAAAATCACTTCATTTTCTACGGGGAACATTACCTTGTGGAGTCCTTTGGACAGATAAAGCGATACCCATTTCTCTTGATAACATCTGCAAATAACCGTTTGTGGAATATCTTTTTAGGGGGTAAGGGAGGGCAGATTTAATTTAATGGTATTTTGGGTTATGTTCATTAATATATCTTCCAATAATCTGAAATTGGACAAGTTTTGCACTGAATGTAGATTTTTATTTAGTAGTTTCCTTTGTTAAGAAGTTAGACGAGAGTTTGTTTCCAGAACGAAATGAACAGATTATTAATTATTATCTGTAATTTATAATTGAAAAGTACTGATGCAGTTTATATTAATTGAATCTAAATTTGTGACCGACGAGCATCACAGGGTTACATTTTTTATTTACTCAAAATTTCAATTTCAGGAAAAAAATTAGTGCAGACACAACAAAGAGGAAGGTGGGAGGGGGAGGATACCCAAACTGCTTCACGTTGAATGAATAAGTGATAGATAAAGGGATGGGGATCATGCCTTACCCCTCCCCCCTGCTTGTGTATTGTGAGGTTGACTCACAAGTCAAGAAATGCTGACCACTGCTCTACATTATTATGGAAGAGGGTAGACTTATGCCCTTTATGCAATACCATCTGAAGACGTACATTACATTCATATTGAGCTATAATAACGCACTAAGTTACGAACGCACGGACCACTGTATTGTGTAGATCGAGGGGAATGGGAGATTGAAAGTGTAGTTACTCCTTGCCTCAACATGTAAACATCCAGTAAAAGTAAGACATAAAATAAATGTTCACGTTTACAGATATAATATATACAGTGCACTTCTAGCACAAGAAATAATTACCTAACATTACACGTTTCAATTTACATTATAAACTGTATAAGTTTTAACAATATAAAAATAGAATCATGTGTGTGAGCAGAAAAGAAAAAAATATACAGTACTTAAATAAAATATATTTCTTCACAATTCAACACACCAAATTACAAAGTACATTTTCAACGTATCAAAAGAAAAGTATCTCCTACTTTAATTAAAAATAACTTTTTTCAAGAAACGTTTTGAAATATTATTGAAAGAGATGTTGGCATGTACTAACATTAGGGTATACATAATTCTTGATGAAATTATTCTTGATGTTCTATGTCCGATTTTGATGTTGAAGGCCAGTTTTGACTGTATGATTATAAATTTTTCATGTACCTTTTGCTATTACACTGACTTTGAAAGAATCGAGTTGTATCTGTCATACTTTTTTAACAATTTGCAAATGTCAGTGTTTTTTTCCCCCTTTAATAAGATAATATTCTTTTTCGAACTTCTTTATAAGTATAAATAATCAAATAAATAAAAAGAAATAAAATATACTTGTTTATTCACAGGATCTCAAGTACAGTACGATTATTTAGTCCTGATAGTCGCCGGCGATCTGTGCTTGGGTCAGGCGAGTCCATTTAGTTTCGCCAAGGGGTGTTTGGGTTAGTCACTCGCTTGCCTTCGGAGCGGACGGAAGTCATGCGTGTGGTAGAGCGGTATGTTTCGAGTACAATTAAGCTGTACTGCATTTCTTTACCGACCGCTCGTCCTTTTCTCTACTCCGGAGCTCTCCACACTACTCCTATTACTTCCCCTCTTTCGCGTCGCTGAGCTGTCAGGACTAAATAATCGGTCTGTACATGTGGTGACTGCAAGGACCCACGCCAAGCAGAATGGCAAAGGAGGTAATGTAATTTCTTACGAAACCAATTGTAGTCTCTCAGTGCCATCCCACCCCATGGGTCATGACTCATGACGTCATTCATACTCCGTGCATTCCGAACTTCAGACTCGCGAGTCGGTGACTCTAGACCACAGTCTTGTCATAACCCAAAACCACCGATTTCTGACTTACATTCTTTTTACCGCACACCAAAGAACTTTAAAATTACTGTATTAAGTTGTAATTAGAAATTTAAATAATGTAAGAATTAGTGCTGTATCTTATCGTTTATAAAAATTTTCGGGCTTTTAAAAAAATAAAAATAGGTTCAGTTAAGTTTAAACTGAATTTTTAATGATCTTAAGAATGCATTGATGAAAGTGCAGTGCTATCTATGACCTCGGAGGCGATTAAAACTTGACGAAATTGGTCATAATTGCTGCGAGAAAGGCGTTTAAATTGCGATAATCTCAACATAGATGTATGTGAAAAGGTCAAGTTTGAGTGACACAAAGTCTTTAGAACAATAACGTCATTTGTTTGTCAGATTTTGTGGCTAAATGTATGTACAAGAGAATGCGATTGTACATAAGATGTTTCTTTTATGCTCGTGCTGCAAGAGAACGTCTAACAAACTAATAAAGCATTAACAATAACAACAATGAATGAAGTTTTTTATACGCGGAGACTTGATGCCCTTGAATAATATTCTCTCTTGAAAATCCCCCCGACTGATCACACCATGGAGATTAGAGTGAAAGGGCACGCTCGCTCGAATGAGCCACACAGTCGTTGAAGAGCTGGGCGCACGTGTCATCCCATGCTGCCCTTACGTCTCCATCCGGACAAAGTCGCCATGTGTGGTCGAATAAACCCTTGTTCAAAACACGTTCGAAAGTCAACTCTCTAAATGGAAAAGGGTAGGCCGGAGGAAGGGAAAGGGGATGGTTATTTAGTCCAATAAAGAGGCCGTACTTCAATATTGTACCCATGCCATTGAGGGACAAATCCAGCATGGTTTCCAATTTGTGTTACGTCGTGGGAGGGCCTCCAATTTACCAGGGCTCATCCTCACCAAGGCATTTAGCTTTCTAACCGACCGTGACTGAATGTACGGTACTTGCGCGTCACTCATTCGTTCAGATCCGGGGATCGACACCGTCATTCAGCACCGTCAACCAAATTAGGAACCTATTATACAATAATGATTGCCTCCTGCATAGGGGACGACAGGCGCCACTCCTTTAATCCCACACAAGAAGATGACAGAGAGCATTTCAAATTCATTTTAACACGAGATATGTCATCTGAACGAAATATACATTAGCTATAAACAAGCATACAAATAAATTAACAATAAAGAAACAAATATTCAAACAGAAATTGAAATAGGACTAACGTTTGCATAAATGCGTAAAATAATGAAATAATCTCCGTATACATATGTACACACAAATATGTGTACATATGTGTATCAGTGTATGTACAGACATGTAACATCATAACATAATGCAACATTATATTACATTACATCAGAGTATTTAACATTACGTTACAGTACACAACATAACATAATATTACAATGCACAACATAACGCAACATTACAGTACATAACACAACATTAATGCACAACATAACATAACAGTACACAACACAACATTAGTGCACAACATAACATAACAGTACACAACACAACATTAGTGCACAACATAACATAACAGTACACAACACAACATTAGTGCACAACATAACATAACAGTACACAACACAACATTAGTGCACAACATAACATAACAGTACACAACACAACATTAGTGCACAACATAACATAACAGTACACAACACAACATTAGTGCACAACATAACATAACAGTACACAACACAACATTAGTGCACAACATAACGTAACAGTACACAACACAACATTAGTGCACAACATAACGTAACAGTACACAACACAACATTAGTGCACAACATAACATAACAGTAAACAACACAACATTAGTGCACAACATAACATAACAGCACACAACACAACATTAGTGCACAACATAACATAACAGCACACAACACAACATTAGTGCACAACATAACATAACAGTACACAACACAACATTAGTGCACAACATAACATAACAGTACACAACACAACATTAGTGCACAACATAACATAACAGTACACAACACAACATTAGTGCACAACATAACGTAACAGTACACAACACAACATTAGTGCACAACATAACATAACAGTACACAACACAACATTAGTGCACAACATAACGTAACAGTACACAACACAACATTAGTGCACAACATAACATAACAGTACACAACACAACATTAGTGCACAACATAACATAACAGTACATAACACAACATTAGTGCACAACATAACATAACAGTACACAACACAACATTAGTGCACAACATAACATAACATTACACAACACAACATTAGTGCACAACATAACATAACAGTACATAACACAACATTAGTGCACAACATAACATAACAGTACACAACACAACATTAGTGCACAACATAACATAACAGTACACAACACAACATTAGTGCACAACATAACATAACAGTACACAACACAACATTAGTGCACAACATAACGTAACAGTACACAACACAACATTAGTGCACAACATAACATAACAGTACACAACACAACATTAGTGCACAACATAACATAACAGTACATAACACAACATTAGTGCACAACATAACATAACATTACACAACACAACATTAGTGACCAACATAGCATAGCATAACAATACACAACTTAAAACAACATTACAGCATATTGTAACTCGTACGAGGTAACCCCTGGCGTAAGCAACCCGCAGCACAGTACACAACATAACATTATATTACAGTATACAACGTAACATAAATTAAGGCCTTCTCTTATACTCAACCAGATCTACAATTAATACAAGTGCATAAATAATAATAATAATAATAATAATAATAATAATAATAATAACAATAATAAATACTGTTATTGAAGCTTAGATAAGTTACCAGTTAATCTGAATACATTATATATGTAAAGATAATTACTTAGGACTACCATTTATGAAGTAAAAATACAATTATTTAGATATTTAAGGGGAGAGGATGGTATTTTTTTTTTTTTTTCCTATTTGGTGTAAAATATTAATTTTGTTTGTATGTAGAGAGCTCGTAACTGTGGCAACTCAACCAAATAAAAATATTTTGAAAAAAAAATTATTTGGGGGGGGGGCCCATATTGAAAAAAAATTTACCCAATGGAGGATTGTACTAAAACCGATATATCTAAACCGTTTTTAAAGATAGATTCAAACAGTTTTTTGCAATGTATTTGCAAAAGCATGTTCTACTAACTGTCTGTAACAGAATTTTGACATTAGTCCCTACATTTGTAAAATAAACAATTAAAATATAATAACAATTTCCTGAATTCCTTTCTTGCAAACAAACGGACGTATTTCTAAAATGAAGTCAATTAACAAAATTCTGGTACAGAGAAAAGTTTTCTAACAGTCTAAAGAATGTGTGTTCTAAATTTCATTCATGTATCTTTAATAGTTCAGAAATTATATCTATTTTTATCTGGCAATGTAGCAAAAACATGAAGTTACTGGAAACCGATAAAAGCGGGAGTGTGATTTAAAAATCCATATCGCAGGAAGTTTAAAAATGACTTCTCAACATCCGATAAGGGCACAAATATCCACAAAATGTTATGCAATGCATTCCACACATATCAAAGGGTATTTTAAAGAAAAAAAAATTGAAACTTTAATTTACCGGAAACAAATATAAAAGTGGGCGAGTGATTTAAAAATCCATAACGCAGGAAGTTTAAAATTGGCTACTCAACATCCGATAAGGGCACAAATACCCACACAATGTTATGCTATGCATTCCACACATATCATAGGGTATTTTAAAGATTTTTTTTTCGAAAATTTACTTTTTTTCACCAAAAAATACAATTCTCTCCCCTTAAATATAATCACTGTTCACCATATAAAGAGAAAATCAATTCATTAAACTAGTCTCAAAAAACTCAAATTATTATTCCTTACGAGTATTACATTTAAGAGCGAATGTAATTTATTATGTCTGTTGAATTAGGTAATTGTGCACTTTAATTTTGAAAGGTGATACCGTTCGACAAGTTCTAATATCGGCGGAAGATGACTACGGAAAATACGGAAGAATCGAAATAACTTTCTTGCGTCTATTACCAATATATAAACTGCATTGGAAATTAAGAGGAATTACTAACAATCCTGCAAATATAGTCTAACTGTTCTGAAACATGACGCATTAAACTACAAACTCATTAACATGCACTGCTGTTCCAAATGTCCTTCAAATAAAACTGTATAAGCCACAAAGTCATTTCCCGTATCTTCACCATTATAAACATTATATTACGCTCAATCGTAGGATTATCCAATTACCTTTCACGTTAAACATTTCGCTTCAGTTCACTGCATCAAATAGAACTAGATATTCGTTTTATGTTCGTAGCGTAATGAACTTTAATTTGAAGCCTCAGTACACAATTAATTTACCGATCCGCCTTTGTTCTCTGGAATCACGAAGCGGTACCAATCAAAGCCTCGAGCCGACATAATCAGATGCAATTAAATATTCACGGTCGCAAGTCGGCTGACTGGCTGCGGACCGAATGATGTATAAATCTCATTCTCCAATCTCTTCTGTCATTCATTTCTTTTCCGATTATTAGTTCCCTCCCTCAGGAGGCCTGCCTTTGACTTTATTACACCGAAGCTTATATATTTTTATTTTATTCTTACATGAAGTGTTTTGGTTTCCGCTCTCGATGAGGACTTTTTCACGAAATTTGATATTCGACAGCTTCCCAAAGCTTCACCAAGAAAATTCATGCACCATTGCAATAGGTTATTTATTTCAAGTTTTAGAAAGAACTGGCGGCTGATTGACTGGGGCAAGCGAATCATTTGACTTAACTGAATTCAAATTTTGCATTTTTGTATAATATAATATAGGGGAACAACTTAGAAAACTACGTTGGTCTGCGCATGCGTGAATCTTAAAGAATGGCACAATATATCCAGTGGATTATCCAACAAATTTGATCCATTCCGAATTGAATGTTTTTAGAATTGACCGAATTTATAAATACTCTTTAATGAAATTCTATCATAAAAATAGAATGAAATTTGTAGCTCAGCCACATGCTCATAATACAAGACGAAATGAAATTCTTGAATTAGTTGAACCTAAATATTTCACATCTGCTGCTTTACTACACAGTACAAATTATGGTCCACGTCTATATAATTCGATAATAAAATTTCTTCCAGAATTGACTACTTCAAGCAATGAAATTTTCAGATCCAGAATTAAACAATTTATATGACAGACTTCCCTGTATATACAGTATATTATGTACCTTGTATTGTAAAACAAATTTATTTCTATCCTAAGTGTATTTTTCTATTTTAGCTTGGTTATTACATCAACATGACCTGCACTAATTATACTACTAATAATAATTTAACATTAATCCATCAATCTCAACGTCGTATCTTTTTCACTCAGTTATTACTAGTATTATTATTTGCTAATTTTATTATCATCTTCATGTGAGCTTTTTTATTAAGTATTTTGTCTACAAAGTATGTATATCTATGTAACGGAACTGTCCCCGAACACGAGCTTTGCTCTTTCGGGGTATTTTAATGTAACGTTTTTATGTATATGTTATTATTAAATAAAATCTAAATCTAAAATATAAATACTATTCACCTTCTCCTTCCTAATTTTTAGCCAATAGCGGGAGAAGGCCTTACTTACGTAGGCTTTCAATGAAGCAGAATATTTTCCCATTTTTAATACTTAATAGTAACTCAAATAGTAGTAGTCAGATTCTAGTAAGGAAAAAACCGTGTTGAAGGGTATTTTTTGCAGATTTGAGATGTTTGAGTCACCGCAATATAACAAATGTAAGACTTCTTAAAATATGTTTTTCAAGTAGAAAAGAGATCAGCGATAAACTTTTTTCTTGAAGAGATAAGTGGGTAGTTGCAGTGTATGAAATCGTCTAAATAGATTCTACTTTATGTTGAAAAAAAACCATGTTAATAGAATGAGTTAACAAGATATCATCATTTGTTAAATTTATGGCTGACTGCTAGCGGTCCGACAAGTAGCGCGTACATAAACATTATTTATCTTCAAAACCGAACCAGGCTTTAAAAATAAGCATTAATTGTTCCGATTGGTTTCATTTATATAAAGGGACAGACTAAAATGTTTAGTCAGTTGTCTCCAGTCTTTTCAATTGGATTTTTTTAAGAGAAATTGGATGCTCACTTAACGTAAAGGGACGATTGTGTCGCCCCTTTTCGCAGCATATGGAAAAGAAGAAATGTGTTCAGCACGTTAAAAATAACATAGAACAATATTCTTCTAGTGCTAATGTAATAGACAGTAAAACTGACAAAATTTTCGTTAGGAGAATGTTTACTGATAGCAGTGATGCATCAGATGACTTGTCAGTCAGTAGCGACCATGGTTCAGATTAATGGAGAGAAACTCCGACTCCGCCTCCGACTCAGTAACCTCCTACAACGGAGTTTTTCCAGTTTTTAACCTTTAGCTATTTGAATGAAGCATATTGTGTTGTCGAAGTATTTGATAACTTTTTGATGTACTCGAATGTAGACCTGTCTTGCAGTACAATTTGTTCCTGACGCTTGAAATGCTCGTGCAGAGTCAGGCTTCTGCTTTACAGGGAGCTATACCTGAAAGTCAGACTGAAACCACAAATTTAAGTCACACAGAATGTGTGTACTGAATGTTGGGTCTCTAACGTCTTGTCGATCCATTTGAGATATGTGGGTATAGAGAGAATTGAGCCGGGGTCTGGTAGAGTTTCAGGGTAGCTCAGTCAATAGAACTCTGGCACGCTCAGCCAAAGATCCCGGTTCGATGCCCGACCCCGGAACAATTTTTCCCTTGAAATTATTCAGTGATCTTTACAGGGAGCTATACCTGAAATTCAGATTTGTATTGAGGACAACCACTTCTAACAATTTTGTTGAAAAGTTTAATACCTGTGTTATAGTAACACCGGTACGTTAAGTTAAATTTTACAGCAAAGATTATTGTAACAGTCTATAGGCTTAAATATTTCATTCAGAGCAGTGCCTGTGTTACAGTTGTATCGGTGTTTTAAGTTGAAATTTTACATAAAGGATTGTTGTAATATAGTGTTAAATGTCGTTAAAAATAGTACCTGTGAAACAGTAACATTTTAATTTAAGAGTTTATAGCAAAAGCTATGTTTATTGTTTTGTAATGCATAACACATTAATACACATGCGAAAATCGTCTATTTCCATCGTAAAGCACCATATGCCACTACTCTAGGTCAAGTCATTTGGCTCAATGCACAAACGTCGTACTCACTTAACTAAAAAGAGTAGGGACTAAGATTCCGATCTGTAGTAATAAGACGTCAAAATAAAAGAAGGCGTTAAAATGCCCCTTGACGTTCACATAGAGTATGTCTGACATATCTTTAAGAAATTACCCAACATACATCTAAGTTTCTTTCATGTAAGAGAAGGAATATTTTGCGAATGTTTTCTCTTAGTTTAACTAGAATATCCAGGATTTGTTTCCTTTGTTTGTTTTTATATTTCCTCCGAAGCTAAAAACTATAATGGTGAATAAAAAATGTTTTCCGAGTAATTTTTGGACAACAGATCTATTTAATGTGTTTTCCGCCATATTTCATAGTTTTTAAGTAAACCCAATACATTTTTTTTCAGCAGTTGGCTACGGACTAGAAGGTCCGGGATTCGATCCCGAGTGGTGACGGGATTTTTCTCGTTGCGAAACTTCCAGAACGACCCCGAGGTTCACTCAGCCTCCTATAAAATTGAGTACTGGGTCTTACCCGGGGTTAAAAGGCAGTCGGAGCGTGGTGCCGACCACACCACCTCATTCTAGTGCCGAGGCCATGGAAAGCATGAGGCTCTACTTCCATGCCCCCCCCCCAAGTGTCTTCATGGCATGTGACGGGGATACCTTTTACCTTTACCTTTTTACATATCTTTTTTAATTTTTACAGTATGAGCGCATGCATATTTCCGGAGTTTTTAGGTCATAGAAATCTTAGACCTGATTATTAGTAGCTATTCTTCGTATGAATTGTTATAACTGGTCAGTCCACTTTACTCGAAGATGACCAGAAAATAACCTTCTGTATGACAATCAAATTTCCGATCCCGAAGCACGAGTAACTTCAGAGTCAGAGTACTTCCATTACTGTGCAGCTGTTCGGTTCAGAATTTCAGAAGAAACATTTTATACGGCATTAAAACAATCACTATTGTCAACACTTAATAGCAGAAAAAGGGCATGTTTAAAAGCTGTCTGTAATGCAATTTATTTATAATAACTTCCTTTATTGAACCGACTGAGAAAAAGACAGCAGTGAGACTTCTTCAGCACAACGTTTCATCCATGTCCATTTACTTCGGAGGCTTTTATTACACCGGCGGGTCTATCAATTAATAGCCAAGTGCGGTGCTCGAGGTAAAAACTTGACAGCTGAGTTCCATTTCGAATGGAGAGGAGACTGCAAGTATGCGTAACAGAGTTAGCAATAAATACGGTAGGATCCAGCCGCAGCAATTTGCAAGGCCTGCCGAACATGACGCCTCTCTTCCATTATTTCATTTTAACGAGTTTAATTAGATATTAAATTGCTCAGTATAATTCAGCTTTAATTTGAAAGAGATATCCTTCCATTCCACAGATGATTGTGTCGGTAGTACTTTTGTGGCAAGAACCAAAATTGGCACCTATGGAATCAAAATTAACTATACAACTTATTTATTTAAAGTTCGGAGAAATATAAATAAATTGAACATGTTGATTTTTCAATGACAACTATTTGCTAGATTTGTTGTGAAAGTGCAGTGAGTTATAGTGTGTGTGTGCAGTGTATTATAGTGAAAGTGCAGTGAGTTATAGTGTGTGCAGTGTACTGTAGTGAAAGTGCAGTGAGTTATAGTGTGTGTGTGTGTGTGTGCAGTATACTGTAGTGAAAGTGCAGTGAGTTATAGTGTGTAGTGAAAGTGAAGTGTGTTATAGTCTATGTGCAGTGTATTGTAGTGAAAGTGCAGTGAGTTATAGTGTGTGCAGTGTATTGTAGTGAAAGTGCAGTGAGTTATAGTGTGTAGTGAAAGTGAAGTGTGTTATAGTCTATGTGCAGTGTATTGTAGTGAAAGTGCAGTGAGTTATAGTGTGTGCAGTGTATTGTAGTGAAAGTGCAGTGAGTTATAGTGTGTAGTGAAAGTGAAGTGTGTTATAGTCTATGTGCAGTGTATTGTAGTGAAAGTGCAGTGAGTTATAGTGTGTGTGTGTGTGTGTGTGTGCAGTATACTGTAGTGAAAGTGCAGTGAGTTATAGTGTGTAGTGAAAGTGAAGTGTGTTATAGTCTATGTGCAGTGTATTGTAGTGAAAGTGCAGCGAGTTATAGTGTGTGCAGTGTATTGTAGTGAAAGTGCAGTGTGCTATAGTCTATGTGCAGTGTATTGTAGTGAAAGTACAGTGAGTTATAGTGTGTGCAGTGTATTGTAGTGAAAGTGCAGTGTGCTATAGTCTATGTGCAGTGTATTGTAGTGAAAGTGCAGTGAATTATAGTGTGTGTGCAGTGTATTATAGTGAAAGTGCAGTGAGTTATAGTGTGCAGTGTACTGTAGTGAAAGTTCAGTGAGTTATAGTGCGTATGCAGTGTATTGTAGTGAAAGTGCAGTGAGTTATAGTGTGTATGCAGTGTACTGTAGTGAAAGTGCAGTGAGTTATAGTGTGTGTGCAGTATATTGTAGTGAAAGTGCAGTGAGTTATAGTGTGTATGCAGTGTACTGTAGTGAAAGTGCAGTGAGTTATATTCTATGTGCAGTGTATTGTAGTGAAAGTGCAGTGAGTTATAGTGTGTGTGCAGTGTATTATAGTGAAAGTGCAGTGAGTTATAGTGTGTATGCAGTGTAATGTAGTGAAAGTGCAGTGAGTTATAGTGCGTATGCAGTGTATTGTAGTGAAAGTGCAGTGAGTTATAGTGTGTATGCAGTGTAATGTAGTGAAAGTGCAGTGAGTTATAGTGTGTATGCATTGTACTGTAGTGAAAGTGCAATGAGTTATAGTGCGTATGCAGTGTATTGTAGTGAAAGTGCAGTGAGTTATAGTGTGTATGCAGTGTACTGTAGTGAAAGTGCAGTGAGTTATAGTGTGTGTGCAGTATATTGTAGTGAAAGTGCAGTGAGTTATAGTGTGTATGCAGTGTACTATAGTGAAAGTGCAGTGAGTTATAGTCTATGTGCAGTGTATTGTAGTGAAAGTGCAGTGAGTTATAGTGTGTATGCAGTGTATTGTAGTGAAAGTGCAGTGAGTTATAGTGTGTATGCAGTGTACTGTAGTGAAAGTGCAGTGAGTTATAGTGTGTGTGCAGTATATTGTAGTGAAAGTGCAGTGAGTTATAGTGTGTATGCAGTGTACTGTAGTGAAAGTGCAGTGAGTTATAGTCTATGTGCAGTGTATTGTAGTGAAAGTGCAGTGAGTTATAGTGTGTGTGCAGTGTTTTATAGTGAAAGTGCAGTGAGTTATAGTGTGTATGAAGTGTATTGTAGTGAAAGTGCAGTGAGTTATAGCGTGTGTGCAGTGTATTGTAGTGAAAGTGCAGTGAGCTACAGAGCCAGTTCAGTGGGTTTTAGTATTCGAGTAATTATTTAGATTTACAGTGAAAGTGAGTGAGTTATAGTGAGTGCGCAGTGCTTAGTAGTGTACAGTAGAGGAGGTAAGACCTGTCCTGTGACCTTATCACGTGTCATGGCTATACCACCAATAGATATGAAAGGGGAAGATAGGTTTTAGTCTCAGATGAACTTCCGGTTAGTAGATTCGTATATTAACCACCGTGAAACAAACTCTCTTTCTGATAGCTCATCTTTCCCTTCTCGCACAGCTCACAAGCAAGATCTCTCCTCCTCATCTATAAGTGGAGAAAGTTTTTGTGCGTGTGAAGTGTTTTGTAGTGAAAGTGCAGTGAATTAGAAAGCCAGATCAGTAAGTTTTAGTAACCGAATAATTAGTGTAAGTTGATGTGTAGTGATTAGAGGATGTACGTGAGATATTGAAAATGTCAGTAATGAAGATTGTATATAGTTTATAACATACATTTTTAATTGGTTGTTTTACGACGCTTTATCAACTGTTGTGGCTATCTAGCGTGCAAATGAGATGAAGGTATTATTGCCAGCGAAATGAGTCCAGGTTTCAGCGCCGAAATTTACCCAGCATTTGTTCTTAATGGGTTCAGGCAAAACCCCAAAAAGTCTCAACCATTATTTGAATCCGCGCCGGCTCGTTTCACGGTCAGGCATAACTGTAGAAACTGTTGAGCGTAGAAATTGAACGTGGACGAGAAATAGAAGACGCCTGGAGTCCTCAGTCAGGCAAAGGGTTACTTTATATGCCGTAAATCTACGACTCAGGACCCATAGCTTTACTTCTTCCTGGAGGACGCTATATTAATATTATACATAACCCTTTAACATCGCCTGTCCTCGGTCAGATTTTAACCCGTGTACCTCGGATCCCATGGTTTCCATGGTAACCGTGAGACCACCAAGGACGACATTTGGAATTATAAATCTATCTGTTTATGTACTGGAATATCGCGTCTTGACACGATTTTATGTCGTAGTTATTGATGCGAGTTTTATAGTCCATAAAATAAATTTACAATGAATGCTTGCTTGTTTAGTAGTGAAGCGTTTGTAAGAAATAAAATAGACTGCGTTTAAAAGCAGTCCAGGTAAAATTTTAAGATCCTTATTCGTATTTGCAAGCATGAATCATCAGGTGAATAATGATAGAATAAAAATAATGCGCAGACTTCGTGTTAGGGATTTAAATTTATCAGAATCAAGGCACGTAGGTTGTCGAAAGAAACGAGCACTGTAGGTTGTCAAAAAATATTAGCACTGAATCGCGTGCTTGGTGAGAAATGAAGTAATCATTTTATTTTACCTGGCAGAGTTAAGGGCTTACGGTAGAACGTCGCAGTAATCAAATAACGGCATTATAAGAGTCTGGAAAAGGATTTTTTTCAGGGAAAAGAGAAGGAGACCATCCCAAAAAATGGATAACCAATTTCTGGGTGTAAGATAGTGTTACAGACATTATAACCAATATTGGAAAAAATGAGATCTTACATTCCCATTATTAACCAAAACGTACTTTACATCAGCCGTGACGAAAATGTGACTCGCGAGCACATTGAGACTCGCAATGATAGCTATGCATTTCTCTTGCTTCCTACCTCCCCCAACACCACCATCTCACTCACTGGAGTCAAACTCCGTTCCATTTGTATTTGTCTCTGACCTGCGAGTGGCGTATCGTCGCAATGTCTCTCTCGAAACCATGTACCTCTACAAAAACGAAAGTTTCAAGTAGGATGGGAGGACGCATTTTTTTGCTGCCAATATGATGAGAATATTAAATGTATGATTTGTTTAAAAGTATTACGAGGAAAACGGTTGTATAACATAAAAAGGCATTATACTACATGTTACTCATGAAACATTAAAAGGTTGTGTTATTATTATTATTATTATTGTTATTATTATTACTACTATTATTACTATTATTATTACTATTATTATTACTATTATTATTATTACTATTATTATTATTATTATTATTATTATTATTATTATTATTATTATTATTATTATTATTATTGTGGGCTAAAACAAGGAGATGCACTATCACCTTTACTTTTTAATTTTGCTGTAAGAGTATGCCATTAGGAAAGTCCAGGATAACAGAGAGGGCTTGGAATTGAACGGGTTACATCAGCTGCTTGTCTATGCGGATGACGTGAATATGTTGGGAGAAAATCCACAAACGGTTAGGGAAAACACGGGAATTTTACTGGAAGCAAGTAAAGAGATAGGTTTGGAAGTAAATCCCGAAAAGACAAAGTATATGATTATGTCTCGTGACGGGAATATTGTACGAAATGGAAATATAAAAATTGGAAATTTATCTTTTGAAGAGGTGGAAAAGTTCAAATATCTTGGAGCAACAGTAACAAATATAAATGATACTCGGGAGAAAATTAAACACAGAGTAATTATGGGAAATGCCTGTTATTATTCGGTTGAGAAGCTTTTGTCATCCAGTCTGCTGTCAAAAAATCTGAAAGTTAGAATTTATAAAACAGTTATATTACCGATTGTTCTTTATGGTTGTGAAACTTGGACTCTCACTCTGAGCGAGGAACATAGGTTAAGGGTGTTTGAGAATAAGCTGCTTAGGAAAATATTTGGGTCTAAGAGGGATGAAATTACAGGAGAATGGAGAAAGTTACACAACACAGAACTGCACGCATTGTATTCTTCACCTGACATAATTAGGAACATTAAATCCAAACGTTTGAGATGGGCAGGGCATGTAGCACGTATGGGCGAATCCAGAAATGCATATAGAGTGTTAGTTTGGAGGCCGGAGGGAAAAAGACCTTTAGGGAGGCCGAGACGTAGATGGGAGGATACTATTAAAATGTATTTGAGGGAGGTGGGATATGATGCTAGAGAATGGATTAATTTTGCTCAGGATAGGGACCAACGGCGGCTTATGTGAGGGCGGCAATGAACCTCCGGGTTCCTTAAAAGCCAGTAAATAAGTATTATTATTATTATTA
This sequence comes from Periplaneta americana, assembly GCF_040183065.1. Classification (NCBI taxonomy): domain Eukaryota; kingdom Metazoa; phylum Arthropoda; class Insecta; order Blattodea; family Blattidae; genus Periplaneta; species Periplaneta americana. The sequence continues at coordinate 100,902,874 of NC_091133.1, forward strand.
TTATTATTATTATTATTATTATTATTGAAAATTTTAACGCAAAATAAGTAAGTTCAAACTTGTATTCTAGAACACTAACCACTTAAAATGGCCATACACTCCATACATACATTTACTGATCTTGCATAATTCAAAAGAACTTTAATTTTCAGATACCTCAATTTGAAGAATTTCGACTTATCCCCTTTTTCGCGCGCACTTACGAAATGTGCAATGTAATATACAAGTCGCGAGACTATTTTCCAAAGACGACGCGTTTAATCACCGTTACGCGAACTGTTATATACGCATGTCACTTTTCTAACTGCATCTTACCACAGTCTAGTATATACAGTCGCGAAACTCAATACGTAGTAAATATGCATACGTTAGATAGTTGCTCACCACTAGGATCGCTAATATCGCCTCATTACAGGCAATGCAAAATAGAACCGTCACAGTCTATCGTTTCTAGCACCCTCAAAACTCAAGCTTCGTGACTGTATATAGTAGATTGTGATCTTACTAAGTGAAACCCGTATAACCAAAACTAATACTTGCTAATGTTAATACTACTACTAATACTAATACTACATCAAGTTCTAGCCGCCCAGATGCATCCCAATGTTCAAAATACTGTTCCACCCTCCAAAATTTGGTTAAGAATTCACTTATTTCCCTGTTATAGCTGCCCTTATAAACACTAATCGGTCACTGTGAAGTTTTAATGTAACAGAAACTTAACAGTTCTCTTTTCATGACTTCAATGTCAAGTAAGTAACATGTTAGTTATTAAACGCGAGGTTCACGACTTCGATCACTGTTAAAAACACACAGCGGTGAATTTTAAGTACGATAAAAATCATTACCATACTCTACATGGGGAACAAATTACATCCTGAATCTTACGTCGCAGATTTATGTTACATAAAATAACCTTGTTCACCAATGAGAAGGCAGCGTGAAAAATTTATGACGTATTTCTTGCTCGCTTCAAAATTCAACTCCCTTGTTTTCATCGTCACCATTATCATATCATCAGGTGTAATTAATATCCCAACTCATAAACGGAACAAACATGAGATGAGTTGAGGTCGTGAAGTTTTTAGTCGCTACATGTGGAGACGATGCTCATAAAGCACCCAAGATGATCTTGCTTACAAGAAATCGCTTATTAATGCAGAAAATTGTGCACACTGATACTTGATCGGGTACTTTTTATGTATTATTCATGTAACCAATCTGGATAAGATAATTACAATATGAATTCTCTCTTGTAACAATAACAAAATATAAAGTAGACCTTTTCAATTACACTTTAATATAATTTACATTTTATATATTTGTATAGTTTTAGCCGATGAATTGTATATGCTTTAAATTGAATAATCTATATAGCTCTATTGATAAATTGTTTGTGTTTGTAATTTGAAATAGTTTGCACGATATGTATTATCAATTTCTGTATATCACAACTGGTTGGATTGTTTATGCCTTAAATTTAATTAACTTACTTGTTTTGTATTATACATATAGCTCAACTGATGAATTATCGTTTGCGTTTGTAAATTTAATAATCTGATTGGCTATGTATTGTATACTTTTAGTAGAGCCATCGATGTAGCTCAGTCGGCAGACTCGCTGGGCTGCTGATCCGGAGCTGCGTTCGGGCTTGGGTTGGATTCCCCTTTGGTCTTTGGTTTCTTCTGAAGTTTTCCCCAGCCGTGGGACTGAAGCCGGATGGTCTATGGCGAGTCGTTGGCATCAACCCCTTTGATTTGATTACCCCCCTTTGATTTGATTACCTGGTTGGGTTTTTCCGAGGTTTCCCCCAACCAAAAGGCAAATGCCGGGTAATATTCTGGCGAATCCTCGGACCTCACCTCATCTCACTACATCTCGCCAAAATATTGTAAAAAATTGCACAAAATTGTAAAATTTGTGGAAAATTACTAAATTGTAAAACTATAAAAATTTGTAAAAATTGTAATTGTAATATTGTAAAATTTTGATTTGTTCCACATCTTAAAGCTTCATTGTTCATGTAAGATTTATGGAATAAAATAAATGAATGAATAAATGAATGAATGAATGAATGAATGAATGAATGAATGAATGAATGAATGAATGAATGAATGAATGAATGAATGAATGGCAACATAGGCTACCATACATCTCAAATCCAGCGAGCTCAATTCAGTCCTGAAACAGCTCTCGGGCAATCTCACTGATCGGTTATTTATTGATGATGTATCAACTAATAGATTATTTAGCATCGATGAAAGTCCACTGTTGTGGAGTAACGGTTAGGATATCTGACCGTGAAAAAAGAAGGCCCGGATTCAAATTCTGGTTGGGACAAGTTACCTGGTTCAGGTTTCATCTGTGGTTTTCCCCTCAACCTATTAAGAGCAGATGCTGGGTAACTTTTGGCACTAAACCTGGATTCATTTCGCCAGAATTATGATCTTAAATTCACTCATACGCCAAATAATCGCAGTTGATAAAGCGTCGTAGAATAGAGCAATTAAAAATCATCAATGGAGTTGCTCATAGCTAAATAATGAGATAAAGCCCAGGTTTGGTCATGTATTGCCTTATATTTACCTTAAAGTTAGAGAAATCTCGGAAAATGCCAAACCAGATAATCAATCCAAGCAGGTATCGAACCCACGTACGAGCGCAACTCTGTAACAAGACAAACGCACTATGCCGGTATGTATAGTTTTAAAGTGCGAGAAGATACAGGTTAACACACAGGCTATATATAGGCTAAAACAGAAAAATGAACTTGAGATATCTGGTGCAAAATGTTTTCGAATAATGAGAAATTGGCAACATGTTCTTAGAGACAAAGTAAAATTGTCTTGTCCGACCACGCGAGTTTAATTTTTTTTCCGGACTAGGAATCAGTTAATATAATTAAAATTTTACCGACATTACTATCAAATTAGGCCCAAATCTTTTCTATATTCGTACTTAAAGTATACAAATGATAACCCTTAAGACGTTTAAGAACTTCGAATCTTTGATTCATTATGTGGCAACAGAGTCTGGGCTATAGGTGACAACACGTTGCAAGCGGTTTGTTTCAAAGAAGAGGAATCATCTCTGCTTCCCCGTCATCTAGACGGTTTAATGCTTCACCTTCAATGGCTGGCATTCTAGGAACCTTCTGCTAAGTAACACTGAAGTACGTACGATCTTCAAGGGAAAGCAATCTAATTCTCACACTATTCTCAATAACAACGTCTGACCACCTAATGTGATAACTTCATTCTGTAGTCGACATGAACAAGGCTGTTCTGACGCGACAATTAGTATCCAGAGGGGGTATAAGTAACAATCTGCAACAAAAGAATACATACAACGCGTGGAATTAGCAGAACATCCTGCTCCTACGATTAGTCCAAGAAAATTGGGATTTACGGTCCCTGTGACTTGAACAATTCTTATGAAATATCAGAAAATGAGTTTATAATTTCCAACTTACAATTAACTGCAGTAATAACATGTAACAAAGAAATATATTCATAGCCACCGTGTAGCTCAGGGACATCGAGCTGGATTCGTAATTAGAATATCAGCTCGAGCTTTGGTTCAAATCCGCCTAGATTGTTTACCTGGTTGAGTATCTTACGAGTTTCTCTTCAATTGTATGGTGAAAGTCAGGTAATCATAGCGAAACCTCAGATTCGTGTCAAATGACAAATTGGAAACGTGTTATATATCGGACTTTATTAATCACTCCAAAGCTGATTAATTTCCTAATCGCAATTAGCTACAGTTCTTCAAAAGAATCTATAAAAACATGCTTTAAAAATTCTGGTTGGTTTATTAATAAATCAGGGTAAACAGCTATTTTCAAAAGTATATTACTGCATGGAAACTATGGGTAGACTTATACTGGAAGAAAGTTTATTTAAAAATAATGTTTCATCTGTGTCACGATAGTTACGGTCTCCGACATTTAGAACAGCAAATTTGAAAAGCAATTAATGTCTAGACATTTACTGTCTCTGACGTTTTAGAACTACAACTACAACTACTGGAGAGAAATTACTAGAAATTATAATCAATTATTATATCCTGATATTTACGCCCTCCCTTCTTTGAAACTACAATTGTGAAAAACAATTTTGAAATTATCAACTATGTATTGACATTTGTTGTCTCCAGCGTATTAGAATTACAACTGTGAAAAACAATTTGTAATTTTCAACTGTGTCTAGACATTCATTGTCTCCTAAAATTTAGAACTACGGTATATCTGTGTTCTGACATATAATCTCCGACGTTTTCGGAAATACAACCGTGGAAAGCAATTTGGAATTATCAACTGACATTTTCGGAACTACAACTGTAGAAAATAATTTCTGATTATCAACTGTGCCTTGAAATTTAATATTAGACGTTTTAAGAACTACAATAATTGTGGAATGTAATTGAAGAGGTGAATTCCAAACTGGTCTAAGTCCAAATGACAATTTATGAAAAAAAAAATGACAAAATTGATAAAATATATATAACGCCCTTAGATCCGTTTCAAAAACATATGCAGACACTAAGTCAAGACTTGGCAGTCTGTTAAATAAACTTACAATTATGTATATAGGCTTGAAAACGATAAATTAAAACGTCAATAAAGCAAGTTAAAATCTAAAAAAAAAAGAACTTAGGACTTTTGGAATCAACCTCTTCAATTTTGAATTATCAACTGTGTCTTGATATTTAATCTCATATGTTTTCGTAACTACAACTGTGGAAAACAATTTCGGATTATCAACTGTGTTTTGGCACTTAATCGTCGATATTTCCGGAATTACAACTCTGGAAAGCAATTCGGGATTATCAACCGTGTCTTGACATTTATTCTTCGACATTTTGGGAACTACAACTGTGGAACAAAATTTTGGATTATCAACGGACCTTGACGTTTAGTCTCAGTAGTTTTCGAAATTACGCCTGTGGAAAGCGATATAGCGATTTGACATTTACTGCCCGACATTTTCGGAGAAGAACTGTGGAAAACAATTTGAGATTATTAACTGCGTCTTGACATTTAATCTTCGACGGTCTCGGAAGTGAACTGTGGAAAACGAATTGAAATTATTAGCTAAGTCTCGACATTTCAATCTCAAAGGACGACCTTGAACTGTGGAAAACGAATTAAAATTATTAGCTAAGTCTCGACATTTCAATCTCAAAGGACGACCTTGAACTGTGGAAAACGAATTGAAATTATTAGCTAAGTCTCGACATTTCAATCTCAAAGGACGACCTTGAACTGTGGAAAACGAATTGAAATTATTAGCTAAGTCTCGACATTTCAATCTCAAAGGACGACCTTGAACTGTGGAAAACGAATTAAAATTATTAGCTAAGTCTCGACATTTCAATCTCAAAGGACGACCTTGAACTGTGGAAAACGAATTGAAATTATTAGCTAAGTCTCGACATTTCAATCTCAAAGGACGACCTTGAACTGTGGAAAACGAATTGAAATTATTAGCTAAGTCTCGACATTTCAATCTCAAAGGACGACCTTGAACTGTGGAAAACGAATTGAAATTATTAGCTAAGTCTCGACATTTCAATCTCAAAGGACGACCTTGAACTGTGGAAAACGAATTGAAATTATTAGCCAAGTCTCGACATTTCAATCTCAAAGGACGACCTTGAACTGTGGAAAACGAATTGAAATTATTAGCTAAGTCTCGACATTTCAATCTCAAAGGACGACCTTGAACTGTGGAAAACGAATTGAAATTATTAGCCAAGTCTCGACATTTCAATCTCAAAGGACGACCTTGAACTGTGGAAAACGAATTGAAATTATTAGCTAAGTCTCGACATTTCAATCTCAAAGGACGACCTTGAACTGTGGAAAACGAATTGAAATTATTAGCTAAGTCTCGACATTTCAATCTCAAAGAACGACCTGGATGGAGATCTTCACCTATGTAAATAATTAATAATTATTGTAAACTATGTATGCACTGCCTCCAAACTAGACAAAGGTTCCATTACCACATCTTGGCAAATATGACTATGATAATGAAACAAATAGTTCCAAAACGTTTATATTGATACTTCAGAATTATTCTCAACAACATAGCCGTGAGAGTCAAAATTCTTAAATAATCTGTTAGTGCACGCATGTATATCATTGATATATTCATAGAACACATTTCATTTTTAATGGCAAGTTAAAATGACAAAAGGAAACAGTTTATTCAATTGCTTGAAATCTTTAAAATGTTCTTCTATAAAGCAAATATTGTTTTCACTAAAGGCTGGTTCACAATAAACGGCAACGGAAAAGAAAACGAGAAGGGAAATATTGTCAATATAAATATATTGAAATGTGAGCATTCACAATTAACTATTGTGAACGGTCATATTTAAATACATTTATTTTAACATTATTTCCGTTCTCGTTCCCGTTGTCGTTTCCGTTCCCGGTTTATTGTGAACCAGCCTTAAGCTGCAACGAGATTTTGAAATGAAAAGTACTCTCATTGCGGAAATGTCAACGGAGGCTGAATCTTAATGTGAATAAACATATGAGTGTGTGAATAATGTAAGAATATTATAGTTTGAGGGAAAAGTGTATGTGACAGAGGGAGAAGGAAAGAGAGAGACAGAGAGAGAGAGAGAGTTGAATTCCAGCTCAACTCGAATGTGTAGCTGCACACCCATCAACGTGAATGAAAATTATCTACATCGCGATCAATTGTAGCGTACAGGTTTATCCAAGTATTCACCTGCATGACTCATAATAATGTTCGTGACTTAATAGGTACATAACAGCGCAGCAAGAGTTGGGTATAAATTCCACATTACTCACCGACATGTTTCTTTAATAAAAGCTATACTTACATCCCGCGTTCCACAAATAAATATCTTCACACATAAAGGAGGTACACATTATTTTCCTTACAAATAAAAAGTCAAATGCAAGAAAATTGCTATATATGACATACACAGCAAGAGGTAATAGGAATTCTAATGTTTCACTTTCATCATCATCATCTACAAACACTATCACCATCAAAGAAAGCATCATCGTTGTCAACGAATGCATCACAGTTATCAATGATCTCGTTCAATATTATCAAGTCCACAACTGTTGACTAACTGTTAGCATGTCTGACCATGAAACGAGTGAGCCCGAGGTCAAATATTAGTTGAGACAAATTATCTGGTTGAAGTTTTTTTCCGGAGTTTACCTTCAACCCATTAAGAGCAAATGCTGGGTAACTTTCGGTACTGGATCCTGGACTCATTTCGCTGGCACTATCACCTTCATTTCACTCAGACGCTAGATAACCATCACAGTTCATAAAACGTCGTAAAACAATCAGCAAAAAAACATCATCAATGTCCGCTATTACCGTTATCAACTAGTGGTATCAGCGTTATCAACGATTCATTATTACTGTCATAAATGATTGCTATTATCATTATCAATCGTCATTATTAGCCACCATTAATACCGTTATAAACCATCATCATGGAGGGAGGAAATCGCCATCATAAAGGAAAGCTACCGCATGATCAAGGAAAGTTGTCGCCATCATCAAAAAAATCTACCGCCAAGGAAAGTTATCGACATCTTCAAGGAAACCTAACGCCATCATCAAAGAAAGCTATCGCCATCATCAAGGAAAGCTGTCATCATCATCAAGGAAAGCTGTTGTCATCATTAAGAAAATCTACCGCTATCATCAAGGAAAGCTGTCGTCATCATCAAGGAAAGCTGTCGTCATCATCAAGGAAAGCTGTCGTCATCATCAAGGAAATCTACCGCCATCATCAAGGAAAATTAACACCATCATCAAGGAAAGCTATCACCATCATCAAGGAAAGCTACCGCCATAATCAAGGAAAGCTATCGCCATCATCAAGGAAAGTTACCGCCATCATCAAGGAAAGTTATTGCCATCATCAAGGAAAGCTACTGCCATCATCAAGGAAAGCTACTGCCATCATCAAGGAAAGCTACCTCTTTCATCAAGGAAAGCCACCTCCTTCATCAAGGAAAGCTACCTCCATCATCAAGGAAATCTACCGCCATCATCAAGGAAAATTAACACCATCATCAAGAAAAGCTATCGCCATCATCAAGGAAAGCTACCGCTATCCTCGAGGAAAGCTACCGCCATCATCAAGGAAAGTTACCGCCATCATCAAGGAAAGTTACCGCCAGCATCAAGGAAAGTTACCGCCAGCATCAAGGAAAGTTACCGCCAGCATCAAGGAAAGTTACCGCCAGCATCAAGGAAAGTTACCGCCAGCATCAAGGAAAGTTACCGCCAGCATCAAGGAAAGTTACCGCCAGCATCAAGGAAAGTTACCGCCAGCATCAAGGAAAGTTACCGCCAGCATCAAGGAAAGTTACCGCCAGCATCAAGGAAAGTTACCGCCAGCATCAAGGAAAGTTACCGCCAGCATCAAGGAAAATTACTGCCATCATCAAGGAAAGCTATCTCCATCATCAAGGAAATCTACCGCCATCATCAAGGAAATCTACCGCCATCATCAAGGAAAGTTACCGCCAGCATCAAGGAAAGTTACTGCCATCATCAAGGAAAGCTACTGCCTTCATCAAGGAAAGTTACCGCCAGCATCAATGAAAGTTACCGCCAGCATCAAGGAAAGTTACCGCCAGCATCAAGGAAAGTTACCGCCAGCATCAAGGAAAGTTACCGCCAGCATCAAGGGAAGCTACCTCCATCATCAAGGAAAGTTACCGCCAGCATCAAGGAAAGTTACCGCCAGCATCAAGGAAAGTTACCGCCAGCATCAAGGAAAGTTACCGCCAGCATCAAGGAAAATTACTGCCATCATCAAGGGAAGCTACCTCCATCATCAAGGAAATCTACCTCCATCATCAAGGAAAGTTACCGCCAGCATCAAGGAAAGTTACTGCCATCATCAAGGAAAGCTACTGCCATCATCAAGGAAAGCTACTGCCATCATCAAGGAAAGTTACCGCCAGCATCAAGGAAAGTTACCGCCAGCATCAAGGAAAGTTACCGTCAGTATCAAGGAAAGTTACCGCCAGCATCAAGGAAAGTTACTGCCATCATCAAGGAAAGCTACTGCCATCATCAAGGAAAGCTACTGCCATCATCAAGGAAAGCTACTGCCATCATCAAGGAAAGCTACTGCCATCATCAAGGAAAGCTACTGCCATCATCAAGGAAAGCTATTGCCATCATCAAGGAAAGTTACCGCCAGCATCAAGGAAAGTTACCACCAGCATCAAGGAAAGTTACTGCCATCATCAAGGAAAGCTACTGCCATCATCAAGGAAAGCTACCTCCATCATCAAGGAAATCTACCGCCATCATCAAGGAAAATTAACACCATCATCAAGAAAAGCTATCACCATCATCAAGGAAAGCTACCGCCATCATCAAGGAAAGTTACCGCCAGCATGAAGGAAAGTTACTGCCATCATCAAGGAAAGTTACTGCCATCATCAAGGAAAGCTACTGCCATCATCAAGGAAAGCTACTGCCATCATCAAGGAAAGCTACCTCCTTCATCAAGGAAAGCTACCTCCTTCGTCAAGGAAAGCTACCTCCTTCATCAAGGAAAGCTACCTCCATCAAAAGCTACCGTCATCATTAAGGGAAGCTACCGTCATCATCAAGGAAAACTACCTCCATCATCAAGGAAAACTACCGCCATCGTCAAGGAATGCTACCGCCATGATCACGGAAAGCTATCGCATCATCAAGAAAAGCAACTTCCGTCATAAAGGAAAGCTACCGCCATCATCAGAGAAAGCTATCACCATCATCAATGAAACCTATCGCGATCTTCAAGGAAAGTTATCTCGAACATCGAGGTTAGTTCTCGACATTATCAACGAAAGCTCTCTACGTTATCAAAAAAAGCTATAGACATTATTTACGAAATCCATCGACTCTACCAACCAACGCTGTAACTATTTTAATAGGCTATTATTAGCCAACAATACCACAATTATCAACCAAACTACGTCACTGAACTGCATCCCAGCACAAGCTTTTGCTCGTTCGGGTGCACTAATTTTATACGTCATTTCTATAATGAAAAGGAAATAAATAATTATAATTACCTATTATACAATTATCAACCAACGCTTTCACTATTATCCACAAACGCTACCGGCATTACCAGTCACCACTACCCCTATAAGTATACCATTAAAACTTCACTGTCTTACAGTTAGAATGATGAGAGTGCCGGCTTCACATGCCGAAACCCCGAGTTTAAGTCTCGCAACTATGAGATATTGTTGGCGAAGGTTTCCTCGAACTACCGTTTCCTCTACCATAATCCCACCATTATCCCAGTCACTAACAATCTATTTCACTTTGAGATCATATAGTTGTCTTCCCAATGTGATATATCCAGAAACATGATGATTGACTGTAGACGCCATGATTATCGTATGCATAAGAAATAATACTGACTTAGTGCATTGGACTTTGTGACAAGTTACGTAAAAACTGACCACTGCGTGATCACTGGTAATACCAAAACTATTACTTGTGGGAGTTTGTGTAGTATGTATTCAACTTCTTGGCTTGGAACTGAGCATGAAGAATGACTGGGCTCCAAAATTCGTTACGTTAACACATGCGTCAAATTATTATGCACGTCGCTACTTCTGGCCTGACTTTGATATGCTAATATTGACCAATGACCGCGGGGGTCTGCTGCCGGCCTGCAGTAAATATCATTAATCCTGAACGGAGTTGTTAGTGCTAACCGTAATTGAATCATCTTGCAAGCTCACGATGAAGCAACGAAATAAGATGGATCAGCAGTACACCAGAAGTAATTTATTAGCACTGTGCAAATTGAAACAATAAATCATGTTCGCGTTTACAAGGTCGTTAACGTGATAACGGGCAAATTAATTTACTTCTTCCGGCTATTTACACAGACTACAAAGGTTGTTCAGTCTACTGTACACATTCACATACAAATTTACGTCAGAATTACTTAACCTCGTCTCTTGCCAGGACAGAATATGCACCGTACGTACTCGCAGTACAGTGACTCTGCTCGTATGTCCGTGTTGTCTACTTGGGAAGCATTCACTAATATAGATGTGTTGTTGAAGAGAAGAGAATTAAATACAATCTTTCTGTTATAGATTTATTAATTTGTCATACAGAATAATATCTGTAATATTGACAATTAATATTTGAGGAGAAAAATTCGCTCCGGCGACGGGGATCGTACACGGGTCCATGGTTCTACGTACCAAGCGCTCTGACCACTGAGCTACGCCGGAGCGAATTTTTCTCCTCAAATATTAATTGTCAATATTACAGATATTATTCTGTATGACAAATTAATAAATCTATAATATTCTCATAGCTAGCAGTGCATATGTCTGTACAGATTACTGTGCACTTAACTGCGGAATCCCGGCCAAACAAGTCACTCAGCTGAGTGCGCTCCTAGTATAATGGCAGTTGACATTGGACATATACGTCAACATACATGCCTAACTTGGAGTCAGGCCATAAAAAGGAAAACATTGAAGGAGAATTCGATCCGGTGCTGTGGATTGAATTCGGCGTAGCTCAGTGGCCAGAGCGCTTGGTACGTAGAACCAAGGACCTGTGTTCGATCCCCGGCGCCGGAGCGAATTTTTCTCAAATATTAACAATCTTTCTGGCTGGTTGGCTGACTTTTCGAAGATCGGATCCGAGATGGATCTGTACATTTAGGCTCATACTGGTTCATTGTGTGCTCTATACGCGATGGTTGTTACAATCCAACAGACGGTCCGGATGGCATTCGTGAATCCGGTGCTGACGGACTGGCCATACTGCTTCACCTCTGGCAGAACACGGTCCCACCGCTGCGTCCTAAACTTGGTCCAGTTATCATGAGGAAGTCCACACCTGTGGAGTAACGGTCAGCGCGTCTGGCCGCGAAACCAGGTGGCCCGGGTTCGAATCCCGGTCGAGACAAGTTACCTGGTTGAGGTTTTTTCCGGGGTTTTCCCTCAACCCAATACGAGCAAATGCTGGGTAACTTTCGGTGCTGGACCCCGGACTCATTTCACCACATTATCATCTTCATTTCATTCAGACGCTAAATAACCTAGATGTCGATACAGCGTCGTAAAATAACCCAATAAAATAAAAAGAACCATGAGGAATAATTTGCAAACAACCCATTTCGGTCCCATAGCATGTATCTCAGTAAACCTAACTCGGTCCCATAGTTTCCAATGAAATGACTCGACACTTTGAGGAAATTTTTATTGGAACTTAGGGGAGAGTCGGGTAGTATCGGACATCGGGTAATATCGGACAGTGCGTTTCTTTCACATACCACCATATGGTAGTACATGAATGACATCGTTACGTTTCTCTCTGCGACATCACAGAAAAGTAACCATGTCAATCAGGTACTATCATCGTGTGGTAGATGAAAGAAACTCACTGTCCGATATTACCCGATGTCCGATACTACCCGACTCTCCCCTAACAAAAATCGATATTGTTGAGGGTGGGGCTAAGAGGGATGAAGTTACAGGAGAATGGAGAAAGTTACACAATGCAGAACTGCACGCATTGTATACTTCACCTAACATAATTAGGAATATTAAATCCAGACGTTTGAGATGAACAGGGAATGTAGGTTGTATGGGCGAATACAGTACTGCACATGGAAAGTTGAAAGATCTGAGTGAAAATGACTTGCGGCGGCCGAGAAGTAGATGGGAGGATAATATTAAAATGGATTTGAGGAAGGTGGAATTTAATGGTAGAGACTGGATTAAAATTGCTCAGGATTGGGACCAATAGCAGAATTATGTGAGGGCTTCACTCCGGGTTTCTTAAAAGCCATATTAATAATAATAATAATAATAATAATAATAATAATAATAATAATAATAATAATAATAATAATACTTACTGGCTTTTAAGGAACCCGGAGGTTCATTGCCGTCCTCACATAAGCCCGCCATTGGTCCCTATCCTGAGCAAGATTAATCCATTCTCTATCATCATATCCCACCTCCCTCAAATCCATTTTAATATTATCTTCCCATCTACGTCTCGGCCTCCCTAAAGGTCTTTTTCCCTCCGGCCTCCCAACTAACACTCTATATGCATTTCAATAATAATAAAAATAAAAATAATAATAAAAATAAAAATAATAATAATAATAATAATAATAATAATAATAATAACCAGTAACTTCTTTGATTTAAAACAGCAATCTTAAAGTTAATATATTATGAACTTACTTGTCCCTCTCCATTCTTTCTTTTTGCCCCCCCCTCACCCTGTTGAATAATGTGAATAAATAAAGGAAGCTTTTATGAGTATTTTGTATTCTTTTAGCATTACAATGCAAGCATCAGTAAGACGGGAATCTGTCATTTCCTGTTCTGTAAAATATTCTTTGAAATAATTCAGCAAATGCATTAACTATTAAGTTAAACCATGACACAAGACAGTAGTAAAATAGTAACTTAATAATGAAATAATCGTTCTTAATGTTAAATACTGCATATTAATCTTAATGCGAATACTAAATTTCAACTACAGACTACATAAAATTACTTACATTTATTGCACCGCTGCAAGCCACTCCACAGTTTACGTCCTTCTAATTGTCTTAAGAGCAACAGAGAATAATTACGGTGTGCAATGTATAGTTATGCCACGACTTTAATTCAATTTCGGTTCTACAGCAAAATATTAACGTTACTTCCCTTAAATATTAAGAAATTTGTACACCTTCCTTTGTATTTTGTCACAAATTCAATTTAACTTTTGTGGCTTTATTTACTAACGTCCATCTACATCTATAGAGGCAGAAAACAATGTTACTTGGGGAAGTACTCAGGATTTCAAATCTTTTGATCCTCCATGGTAGTAGGAGAGAGTTGTGTGAAAGGTTGATAGTCATTCTACACACGGAAAGATAATTAACTTCTAATGTAAAATTAGAAAGGAAAAAAGTTTCAAATATTCTGCCACAATAAAATAATTGCACACAGCTCTTTCATTACATTCATAGTTTTCTATCCAATGACAGGTCTTTTACTGCAAACCCAGCATAGCACATTAAATTATAATTAGGACTGATAGATGAGTTGAAAATGTTCGAAAATGAAATATAAATTACTTTAAGAAATGCCTAAGACGCATTAGCCAGTTCTACAGGCACTGCCAAACAGTTATGAACGAATAGAGATGAGAGCACTCTAACCACAGTCTAGTACATGCAGTCACGAAGCTCAATATGTAATAAATATGCATCCATAGATAGTTGCTAACCACTAGGATCGCTACTGTCGCCTCATTACAGACAATGCGAAATAGTACCTGCACAGTCTATTGTTTCTAGCAACCTCATCAACTCGAGCTTCGTGACTGTATATACTATATAGACTGTGACTCTAATATACATAGCCTCTCCTTCTACGACGTCCGCTTACGGGAAGCCACTGTATTCTCTTCTAATGAGTTGTGTTTGCACAATGTTAAATCACTGCCACTAACTAAAATAAAGAAAGAATGCGAGGAGATTGCTTTCGTTTTATTTTCAAAATAAGAATATTGCCATAGTGATGAGGTGGGCAACGGCAATTTATTTATGTCCGTTTCACGAATCTGTTAAGCCGTAGCTATAGTTATGAATTCCCACGAAAGTTGCAACACAAGTGCGGTTTGTCCTTGACCTAAATTCGGGATAGCTATACATGGTAGCAAGAGTATCTAAATAATCTATCTTCCACCTAGTGTGCTGATAGAGTTAAAAGCTTAGAAATACACTCATCGGTCTTCGTGAAAAATATGGACTTGAAAGTATAAAGCATCTGTTCTGTTAACATTACTATAACGAAGTAGGTCATCGAAATCGTCCTCACGAGAGGAGAGAGACTATCTGAAGACCACTTTCTTCAAACCAAGTAATGAAATTAGGACAGGGAATTTATTAGACTTATAATTTTTGCTTGTAGAAAAGAATGAGAATGGTCAACTTTTTTAACTAATGGCGGGTACTTGACTGTTCGTGATTCACCTAAACTAAGCTAGTTGTGTAGAGCAATTTAGCGACAGAGTCGTTGCCCAGGCTGGTCTACGTTACACGGACGATGAGATGATAAATCATTTCAAGGGAAAAATTGTTCCGGGGCCAGGTATCGATCCCGGGACCTCTGGCTGAACACACCAGCGCTCTTACCGACTGAGCTACCCAGGAACTCCACCCGAGACTGTCCCAATTTTTCTCCATATATCCACTCACTTCTAGTGGGCTGACGAGACGCCAGAAACTCACATCGAGTGTACACAAACTCTGTGTGACATGAAATTGCGGTTTTCTGCTAACTTACCTACAGTAACGTATATATATATATATATATATATATATATATATATATATAAAATGCAAATCTAGCTTTCTCGTAAAGTTCCCTGTGAAGCAGACTTGAATAATTTCAAGGGAAATTTCTCTTCGATTTTCACTCGGTGTGGTTTTCTGGCGTCTCGTCAGCCCACTCGAGGTGTGTGGATATAAGGGGAAAAATTGAGACGGTGTTGGGTGGAGTTCCTGGGTAGCTCAGTCGGTAAGAGCGCTGGTGCGTTCAACCAGAGGTCCCGGGATCGATACCCGGCCCCGAAACAATTTTTCCCTTGAAATTATTCAAGTATGCTTCAAAGGAAGCTTTACCTGAAAGCTAGATTTGCATGACGAGATGATTATCTGTTGTGGTGCCACAGGGGAACTGGAGATCCCGAAGAAAAACCCTGTGTTACCTGGACTATGGGCTTGCCCGACACCAGTTGTAAATCGGGGATACGAAAGGGATCGAACTCGGATCCGCAGAATTATAAATTCAGTGCTCTAGTCACTAGACCACCGTGGCGGTTAGAATGCTCAAAGTATGTTCATTATAAAGTTTAACATATTTTAAGCTCGACTTCTTTCTAAGGAACCTACTTAAAAGCGAGATTTCATATTACAATAAGTAAATTATTAAAACAATTTAATTATTGTAAATGAATACATTGCGATTTAAAATAACCTCTTACTTCGTTAATGAATTATATTAATACCACTATTATTATTACTATTATTGATTTTACTATTACAAACATTATTATTATTATTATTATTATTATTATTATTATTATTAGACTATTATTATCATTAATAGCATCACATAGCACAATAGTGCTATTAAAGTTACATTCCCTTCCTCTCTTATACCGAATTTTGCACACCTCTGCTCCCTCTTACTTATCTGTCCGATTCCACAGTCTTTCTCGGTATCATAACTTAAATACTCGGTCACAATATGATAACACGCTAGAAATACCACTGCACACATCATCTCTTTATTCTTCATCTTCCACTGTTGCTACTTCTCGTCACTAGAATTCTCTGCCGTCTGAAGTCAAGGGCTGCCGAACTTTAATTTCCTTTAAATATAAATTTAAAAAAATCTTATGATGAGTTGCCAGACCTAACACGTTGCAAATATTTAATGGAATGTGTTCCACTGTATTTATTTTTTTTTTGTTTCTTATTTTTATTATCTAAATTGTGTTTATTTATCACTTAACGGCATATGTATCCCACTGTGTTGTTTTTTTATTATTAATCTATTTTTTGTGTACATTTTATTCAATTGTCGGTTTCTGGTTTAATTATGTAAATCCTACTTAATTGTAATCTAATACTAATCTGTATACTAATGTGTTTATTTTTATTTTTACTGCGTACATTTTTTATTGAATTATCGGCTTCTGTTTTTATGTGATTCCTATTTGATTCTAATAACATTAATATGTATTCCACTATGTCTATTTTTATTTTATGAGGTAAATTTTATGTAACTACCTCTTTCGATCTCATTATGTACCTAAATTGTATCAGTATGTAATTACTTAATTCAGATCCAGATTTATGTTCAACTGTGTAAGTAAGTTTTAATCCTAGTTGAGTGATCATCATCATCATCATCATCATTATCATTATTATCATTATTATTATTATTATTATAATGCAGATTTGAAATGGATTACATACAAAATAATCTACTATAGTAAGTAAAAAACATTTATCCAAACCAAACGGATTCAATCTGCGCCTAGAATAGGTTTCGCTCAGTACATGGTTTCAAGTGACAAGGATAAGTAACAGCCTGCTTGGTGGCGATTCAGCGCGTCAGCTTTCGACAAAAAAAAATCTGCTACTTTCTTATCAGTTTCAGCAGCTTCATTTCTTATTCTGTCTGCCTATTCTATAGGTATGTTTAAAAGTAGCATAAAGCATTTCTATTTAAAGAAATACTCAGTCGCAGTATTTAGATCTACTTCTGTTATTTTACATGGCAGGAAATAACGTAAATAACTTTTTTAGTTATATTACAAGAGGTGGGATGTCCGCTAAGAAGACGTCTATGTACCCAATGATATTTTATAAACTACAAAAGCCCTCTAGACATCTCACAAATAAGGAGCTCCTGGTTATGGGATCGACATGACACAGGACACCGCTGAGACATCACAGAACAATCACAAGACAACGGAAAACACATAGTCCCGTGTACGGATAGATTTCTTCTAGTCCTGTGATGAATCTGAATCTAATTAAAACGCCTGCTTAATTATTTAAGACTTCGCCGTTTTACACAAGTGTAAGAGAAGTTGCCTATAAAGCAAGGGGATGGGTGTAAATTTAATTCATGTTCTTTAAAAGATATTACGAATTGAAAGAGATTACCTTCACATTAACAGCATAATTTCTACCTAGGAATAGATACAAGACGGGATTATGTTAATCATTCTCTTCTTAGATTTAATTTCTCGGAAGCGTTCAGAGTAACAATAGAACATCTCAAGCCGTCGCACTTAATTCAAGCCGTTGTGTTAATGAAAAGGAGAAGGTTTATCGATCATCGACTAATGGTATAATTTAATCTTCAATTCTAGACGTGCGGATCAATTAAACTGGATAAAGAGGAGAGGAATCCTCTAATGGGATATGATACAAAGTACGTGGAAATATCTCTACGTCAATCTATTAATATGCAGGGGATTGAGTAACAAACAGTTATGACGTGCAGTAAACATGGAAAAAATTATATTTCCTGTGGACAACTGTTCCTTCAGGACTATTATATTGCACGTAGCCGCAAAACTTTCTCAAATTAGATAAAATTACGTTACGTGTGACGTAAGTGGATTGTAACAGAACAGAAAAAAAAGAAAATTATTTAGACGTAGTCAATTTTTTACAGCTTCAAAGATTTTGTTATGCACTTAACATATAAGTAACGTATTCCATGTTCAATCTTTCGTACACTACTTTTAACACTGAATATAAATAATTGATTAAATGACGATCTTACTCGTGTTAATTATGTAAGCATGTGCGGCTTACAGCTGTTTCGGTGCTATTCGACACCATCCTCAGAGCCTACTAGATCTCGGCGCTATCTCAACTTCGCTGCCTGTTATGTGGGTGTGTTCGTTTGATGAAGAGTTGTGTTAAATAATGTGTGTTCTGAAATTGATCTGTGTGTTGAATGAAATATACAGACACACTAAAACACATCCCAATCAAATTCTCAACACACAGATCAATTTCAGAACACACACACTATTTGACACAACTCTTCATCAAACGAACACACCCACACAACAGGCAGCGAAGTTGAGATAGCGCCGAGATCTAGTAGGCTCTGAGGACGGTGTCGAATAGCACCGAAACAGCTGTATGCCGCACATGCTTACATAATTAACACGAGTAAGATCGCTACTTAATCAATTATTATTTAAGTAACGTATATGGTAGAACCCCGATTATCTGTCACACTATTAACCGATTGGCGGATTATCCGACTGCATATGTCTCGCTTTTTTTTTTTTTCAGAAATAAATAACTGATATGAAGTACTGTTTTATACATCATATTTGTAGGGTCTACATATGTTTTTGCTAGAGAGTATTATTACAAGCCTTTATCGTTACATAGCATTGTCTACTGTTCGAATTGCCGTTCTATAATATAACTTGTATATAAAACATCTTCCACGGGTGTTAACAGAAAACGTGTTGTGCTAAGTATGGAAAAAAAAGGGGAATAATTGAATGGTTTGAGAAAGAGAAAATGTGGCTCATTTCGCATCAGAATACGAGATTGGAGTTACAATTGCGCGATTTAATAAAAAACCAAGTAAATCTACAACATGAGACCTCCTTTATTCCTCCCTTTCCTGAGACAGTCATTACAAAGGGGTTCCTTGTCCCTTAAAAATTAATGGAAGAATTTTTGTTTTGTCCTTTAAATGTGCAGAAATTTGATCCAAATAAATGTTACATTGTAAAACTCCTGTGCAGAAGGAAAAGTTACATTTGTTAGGATCAAATTACTGTTTATTACAGGTAAAAACTAAAATTATTTCAATCATTTACTATCGTAATACACTGACGCTCTTAAATTGACTGAGCATATTGGGCATTAAATCAATGGCTTTCCAAAAAACACGCTATGAAATGTTTCATATAAAACAAATTTGACTGCCTCCGTGGTCTGTTGGTCAGCATGCTGGCTTCCAGATCAGGAGGTCCCGGGTTCGATTCCCGGGCTCGGCTCTCGGTGAATTTTTCTTGAAGAACAGGAATTCCCTGGGTGTCTAGAGTCTGGAAATTTGTATGATTGTGAGTGTGCCGAGTTAATATTAATTAACCAATCATCAAAATATAAAAATACATCGGGACTGTCGCTGGGCAGTAACCTGAACACACGTTTCAGCGTCACATTGTTGACAAGTAACTCCATCTGTTAGCACAATCATAAAGCATCTAATAGATGCCATAAAGTTACCAACAACGAAAATTCTTCTGCGTCATGAAATTAGGCCTTTTGACCTGTTTTCACATCAAGCGAAATTTAATGATTAAATAAGTATATAATAAATTTTCAATCTTAAGTCATATCAACTTGCAAATGTTTATTTGCTATTTAATAAGATATAGGCTATGAATGTTTTCGCCGTTTTGGGGCATCTTCAGATATAACAAAAACATATAATCTGAACCTATAATAATAATAATAAATTATGCAAATAACAAGAATAGTTTATTATTATTATTATTATTATTATTATTATTGTTATTGTTATTATTATTATTATTATTATTATTATTATTATTATTATTATTATTATTATTATTATTATAGGTTCAGATTATATGTTTTTGTTATATCTGAAGATGCCCCAAAACGGCGAAAACGTTCATATATCTTATTAAATAGCAAATAAACATTTTCAAGTTGATATGTCTTAAGATTGAAAATTTATTATATACTTATTTAATAATTCACTGGGCATATTGAAATATAAAAATGAATTGTAAAGAAATTTAATGAGTCCTCCCATCTAGTGACTGGGCGTCCATCACTTCTACGTCCTCTTGGTTTGTATTGTAGTAACTGTTGGGGAATTCTGTCTGTAGGCATTCTTCGAACGTGCTCATACCAGCCATTTCTCATGCTTTCGATTCTATTTGTTAAATTAAAAATATTTAAGTATTTTCTAATATCTTGATTTCGTTTCCCGTCTAATACTGTCACACCTGCTATTGAACGCAAGAACTTCATTTCTGCAGTTTCTATTTTTCTTCTGTCTGCGCGATTAAGAGTCCAATTCTCACTTGCATATGTTAAGGTAGGTACCGCCATCACTTTATAAAATTTTAACTGTGTACTCTGTAGTGTTTTATTTTTCAGTGTTCTTTTTATAGTGCCGCACATTCTGTAGAATTTATTTAATTTAATATTAATATCTTCTATCTGCCAGTATGATACGTTGCATCCCAAATAATTAAAATTGTTCACCTGTTCTATTATGCTGTCATTAATGCTGATTTTACATCTCATATGATCTTTTCCGTTCAGTGCCATTACTTTCGATTTTCTTTCAGAGATTGTCATATTGAATTTCTTTGCTATTTCATTTAGTTTGTAAACTGCTAATATACTGGGTGTTCATTTCAAATTGTGTCATGACGTCACCGTTGATGAGTCAGCGATTTGAAGCGAGTTTCAGCTTTGGTGTCAGAGAAGTTGCCTATTAATCAAGGCGTTCAATCTGAACTTGAGAACGTGTACGGTATAACTTGAACGTCTTGGCAACAGATGGCAGTCTGTACTGTCTGTGTGCTACCATAACCTCTTTCGAACTGTGTTTTGCGCGGCCAAGTCGTACGCAGCGTATTTGTTATCATCGGTTGCGTACGGCAACATTCCACAAATCAAATGCTCCGTGTCCATGTTGACCGTCGAAGTTAATGTCAACAAATACGTAAGTAATCATATTAACCCTCTCCCCATATCCCGACAGTAAAAAAAAACTCACCTCAGTACGTGTTTCCAAACAGTTCACATTCCTGCCACTACCGGCGTTACCGTACGTATCGGTAAGTACTCTTCTGAATGAAACCGTACTTGATAGGCAACTTCTCTGGCACATAAGTAATACACCTCTGCGGAAGTGTAGGAAGATTGAATTCTCTAGGCTCATCGACCAGTCACATGACGGCATACAGCGAGCCATGACACATTTTGAACTGAACACCCAGTATATATATATATAAAGAAATGTTATCTCGAAAAGGAAGCAAAAACGATCAAAACTGTATTAAACTTTTTTGTTTAGAATAACCTATGTCAAAAAATAACCACCTTGAAATTAATGGCATTATTTACGTTTCACTCTTTACATGGATAACAAGGAGGCCAGAAGTTAAAAAAGGATAATCTGACGAATAACACGGAAATCGAGTAGTTCGCTTACGAATATGAAATTACTGAACATATAATGCAATAGTTAAAGAGAAATCCTTGTTGAAGTGTAGATAAAACTACATATTTACCGAAGTATCAAGTGTCTAAAAAAAAAAAAAGCAGCTGAATATTTTATTACACAATGCAAGAGATTATGGAACAAATTTTAATTCGCATCTGCTGACGTCAAACTCTTGTATCCAACACTGCTCGCTTTGTAATGTATGTTACTTCGCTGAATCGAAAGCGCTTGTTAAGTGCACACTGAGAGTTATCGTTTTATAAATTACAGGCGGGTCACTGCCGAACAGAAATTAAAAGAGGACTGTTAAAGGGAGATCCCAGCGCAGCGTTCATTAAGACGTAGCCGGAAGGGGACTACGCCTCCGATTAGGTATGCCAGTTGACTGCAAGAATTTCACTGCCGGTGCCTGCTTGTCAGATGTGCGACGAGAAGCCCGATCTTAGATATGCAGTATTTGCCAAGGACAGAGTCGTCACACTATTCATATGTCCGTCCGACAGAAAACCGGATCGTAAGCTATATCAGCGCCTCATTCAAGCTAGTAGCCTCCATGATGGACACATATTTCCGTGTTGTCCTGTGTTATTTCAATTAATTTTTGTATCACGCTACCACGAATTTGCTGATGTGAAGTTTATCATTTTTCACAAAAGTCTGTTTCAGAATATAAATAGACTTATCAATAGGAGAAAATCATCATAATTTTTGTCTGGAATATATCCAATTTGGAGAGAAGTAAATAAATCTGCGAAACTATTAGCTATAACAGTGACTTTCACTGTAATGGTAACAGTTACTTTTGTCATTGTGGTAGTAGCGGTGGTGATAGTGGTGGCTGTGGGACAGGTAATAGCTTTAGTTGTGGCGACAAGAAGTAGCGGTGGTTGTGGAGAGAGGTAGGCCTAATCGCGCTGGTTGTGGCGACAGGTAATAGAGGTGGTTGTGAAGACAGAGATTAGTGGTGGTTGTGACTATAGATTGTAGTGATAATTTTCGAGGCAGATGGTATTGGTGGTTGTGGCTGTAGATAATATCAGTGGTTGTAGCGACAGGTAGTACCGGTAGTTGTGGCGACAGGTAGTACCGGTAGTTGTGGCGACAGGTAGTACCGGTAGTTGTGGCGACAGGTAGTACCGGTAGTTGTGGCGACAGGTAGTACCGGTAGTTGTGGCGACAGGTAGTACCGGTAGTTGTGGCGATAGGTAGTAGAGGTGGTTGTGAAGACAGACAGTAGTGGTGGTGGTTGTGACTATAGATTGTAGTGATAATTGTCGAGGCAGATGGTATTGGTAGTTGTGGCTGTAGATAGTATCGGTGGTTGTGGCGATAGGTAGTAGCGGTGGTTGTGGCAACAGATAGTACCGGTGGTTGTGGCGACAGGTGGTAGCCTACCGGTGGTTGTGGCGACAGGTAGCACCGGTTGTTGTTGCAACAGGTAGTATCGGTGGTTGTGGCGACAGGTAGTACCGATGGTTGTGGCGACAGGTAGTAGAGGTGATTGTTGCGACAGGTAGCACCGGTGGTTGTGGCGACAGGTAGTAGAGGTGGTTGTGGCGACAGGTATTATCGGTGGTTGTGGCGACAGGTAGTAGAGGTGATTGTTACAACAGGTAGTATCGGTGGTTGTGGCGACAGGTAGTAGAGGTAGTTGTTGCAACAGGTAGTATCGGTGGTTGTGGCGACAGGTAGTAGAGGTAGTTGTTGCAACAGGTAGTATCGGTGGTTGTGGCTATAGATAGTAGCGGTGGTTGTTGCAACAGATAGTACCAGTGGTTGTGGCGACAGGTAGTATCAGCGGTTGTGGCGACAGGTATAGAGGTAGTTGTTGCAATAGGTAGTAGAGGTGGTTGTGGCGACAGGTAGTAGAGGTGGTTGTGGCGACAGGTAGTAGAGGTGGTTGTGGCGACAGGTAGTACCGGTGGTTGTGGCGACAGGTAGTACCGGTGGTTGTGGCGACAGGTAGTACCGGTGGTTGTGGCGACAGGTATTATCGATGGTTGTGGCGACAGGTAGTACTGGTGATTGTGGCGACAAGTAGTACCGGTGGTTGTGGCGACAGGTAGTACCGGTGGTTGTGGCGACAGGTATTATCGGTGGTTGTGGCGACAGGTATTATCGGTGGTTGTGGCGACAGGTAGTACCAGTGGTTGTGGCGACAGGTAGTACTGGTGATTGTGGCGATGAGTAGTACCGGTGGTTGTGGCGACAGGTAGTACCGGTGGTTGTGGCGACAGATAGTACCAGTGGTTGTGGCGACAGATAGTACTGGTGATTGTGGCGACAAGTAGTACCGGTGGTTGTGGCGACAGGTAGTACCGGTGGTTGTGGCGACAGGTAGTACCGGTGGTTGTAGCGACAGGTAGTACCGGTGGTTGTGGCGACAGGTAGTAGAGGCGGTTGTGGTGACATGTAGGTGGTTGTGAAGACAGATAGTAGTGGTGGTGGTTGTGACTATATATTGTAGTGATAGTTGTCGAGACAGATGGTAGGAGTGGTTGTGACTATATATAGTAGCGGTGGTTGTTGCGACAGGTAGTAGAGGTGCTTGTGAAGACAGTAGTAGTGGTTCTGGCTATAGATTGAAATGGTGGTTGTGGAGACAAATAATAGTGGTGATTGTGGCTGTAGATTGTAGTGGTGATGGTTGTGGTGTTAGTAGGACTTGTTGTTTGTGGTGATGCGACGATAACAGTACACATGGTGTCGCCACTACTGGTGGTAGTGACGGTAATGAAAGTGACATCAATTATTCTGGTGGTAGTGACAGCGACAATAGTGATAGGAACAGCGATGGCAGAGATGGCTCAAATAATGAAAGTGGTAATAGTGTTGGCGACAGTAGTAGCAATGGTTGTAACAGTGGTGGTACTATTAGTACGTTAATTAGTAATTATTAGTAGCTGAATTGGATTAAAAGCAACATTAGTAATGTAAAGAAATTTTGCTATAACCTCTGGCACTCAAACAGGCAAATATTTCTTTTCATTTTAAGAACTAGTGAAAGCATCATTTATCATATCAGTGCATACCATTCCAAACTTTTCTCATCATAAAAATCTTGATATTATAATATATTTTCAACAGAACTTGTATATAAAATAGACTTCATAGTGCGGCAACATCGGTAATTATAAAGAGGTGACAACTAGTTCACCGATTTCCAAAACACAGCCTGAATTAACTACCAACAACTACAGTCCAACACATTGCTGGAATCATTAAAAAATCGTTAACACTGTAACTGAAAAACTCAACTTGAGCACGTCCTGTAAAACGCTACAAGTTATTTTCAACACTTCTGCAAGGTGACACAATTCAAGGTAACATATCACGAGAACAAATCAGATAGATTGTACAGACGTGTTTGACGTACGATGGATGATTACACGCTTCCGAGGCAAAAGATTTTTTTACTTCTATTTTTATTTTGTAATGTTATGCTGACTTATTGGTAGATCAGAGTCATTCAGCAGGAATTTACAAATTAATTATTGCTAATTTGGAAGGCCGATTACAGCCAATTAGCTACTGCAAATAAGTAACTACAGAAACTACGTAAAACACAGGAATTTGCTTCCCTATGTTAAACAAGAAGAGGAGTTGGAGTGAGTTTAAAAAAAATCAAAGATAACTGAATTTAGTCCTAACTTTTGTTTCATTAGCAGAAGAGGTTTCTTCAGTTTTACTGCGTAAAACCAGATAAAACTCTAATTCGCAGCGACTGAAAAACAACTAACTAAATGGAGAAATTTCAGTTTACACACCTGCATTAATAGGCTTTTTTTATCATGCCAAGCTATCAATTACTATGGATAATTATGGTGCATGACTGAAGTTGCAAGAAATAAGAGCCCGTCATGAACAGAATGCAGGCAGGCGCTATTTTATTGCGTCATATGAGCTACCGTTTACAATTGAATACGCAATTTCCAAAAGGTCACATGTCACATTTTTTTTACTTATCGGTTTTTTCACTGATAGCTACTCTAATTACGTCTACAACAGGACTAAAAGGGCGTCCAACTTGCATCACTATACGTCTCTGTCAGAAATGTGGTCCAAAATAATTGCGAGAAAGGCACAGTATATCAATCTCATCAAACCAAAGGTCCCGGGTTCGATGCCCGGCCCCAGAAAAATTTTTCCCTCGAAATTATTCAAATAAACTTTACAGGGACTTATACCTGAATTCTTCATTTGCATAATACACGTCACTGTTCGTTAACAGAAAACCACAATTTAAGTCACACGGAGTTAGTGTGCACTCGAAGTTGGTTGCTGGACGGTTGTCAGCCCACTTTGAGTACTGTGGATATAGAGGGAAAAATTGGATCGATGTCGGGTAGAGTTCCCGGGTAGCTCAGTTGGTAGAGCGTTGGTACGTTAAACTAAAGGTCCTGGGTTCGATGCCCAGCCCCGGAACAATTTTTCCCTCGAAATTATTCAATCTCATCAAAAGTTCAAGTGCCACGAGTAAATTTGACATAATGCAAGTAAAAACAGAAGAGATAATCGACTATAAAAATAATCTCACCTCGATTTTAAAGTAAAACCGCTTTCTGTGAGAAGTGGAAAACGAGTACCAAAGGACCAGAAAGTAACATTTTAGTTATCCCTGTTCTATGAATTTGTATATGCTCTAGAAAAACCAGGTGAAGTGAATGCAATATGACACAGATAATGATATTACTGCAGAAATTTTCAGTCTTTCAAGAGTAAATGGTTGTTGCGCTCCACTATCTAACAATACAGACTATCCATCTTACAATAGAGGATCAACCAAATAAAAATAGCAGACATCGTAAAAGTGGAAAAGTACATACTTCAGAAATCAAAGACTTTCACCAGGAAATATTGCAGGGGCCAACTATGGCGGCCGATTACATGCCAGAAGAGGACTTCTAATTGATTTTTTAATGTTATTTTTCTTCAAATATTCATTGTCAATGAATACATTTGTTTTTTTTTTTGTATAATATGCTTTGTGTTATTTTTTAAAATTATTTCTTGTTTTTAAATTCTTGCCTATTTAGAAAAAAAACCCATGCATTTCGAAAAAGTCACATCTTGAAAATGAAAAAGCCATAAAATAATCGTATCATAATACCTTAAATATATTTCTATTCATATTACATTGTTTTTTACCCAAAACGGTAACTAAAGTTTTGTTGTTCTGAGTACAATGGCTTAAAATTAAATCAGTTTTTTTATTCCCTGAAAATTTTTACTTCTCAGAGATGTGCCCTTTTCGAAATTGCACATTCAATTATTTCTAGTTGAAAAAATTAGCGTTCTGAAAGTGGCACATACTTTCTGATCATTACGCGTTTCGCAGCAATTCAAGACCTTCAAAATGTTTCGAATAATACTACCATTTTCATCTTATGTTCTTTAACCATTCTCCAAAAGACATACTAAGTTAAACCATTTATGTAAATTAGGTTACACATAAAGCCATCATCATCGTCATCATCATCATTTCCATTCATTTAGTAGGCCTTATTGTAGACCCGTTTCGGTAGTCATTTTAAGAGTACATCGTAGTAAAATTTCAATTTTCTAAAATAATAAAAGTAGAAGTCTGAAATGTTGCAAAATTATTGTGCTTCTTATAAACAGTATTTATACCAAATTTCATATAATTTGATTTAAGAATGTGTCGATTATAGCATTGCTCTGTATAACTGTTTATAGGCCTAAGAATGATATTATTACGTTTCTACAAACAAGAAGCGATAATGCGTGTATTCCAAACAACGTAATATTATTTTAAGTTTGTCCTTCAGGCGAACATTTAATTTACAATTCATTTTTATATTTCAATATGCCTGGTGAATTATTATATACTTATTTAATAGAACATTTAATTGTTTTCCCGCTCGGCCTCTATTGCTCCATCCAACTAACATGATGTGTGTATGAGGGGAAGGACTACCTTGCCAGTTGCTTTGTAAACACTATATTATTCTGTGTGTACTTAACTTCAGAGTAAATGTGCCTCAACTTCGAAGTCTACTTATTAGATAAGGCTAGTCACTTATGCACTTTCAATTATATTACGCATCACACGACAGATGGGAGCACGCGTAAGCTTTGGCTCAAGCATCATCTAGGGAAAACTTCTTTAACTATGTGTTATGCCAAAAATGTTAGATTTTGTACCTCTAACAAAGGGATATTCACATCGAAACGTAGTTCACCCTAATTGAGCATCACAAAGAATTAGTGAACATTTATTGCACATTATCTTGTGTCGTTTACAGCAAGTACACAATTTTATTGTTAAATATTATTCTCTTCAACAATAAACCAAACGCATTTGTATTAACGGCAGCGTTTACCGCGCGTTTATAAGTCGTATAATCTCTCCTCGAGGGAAAAGGAAATTGGAAATATTGAAAGCGATAATTGTGCTGTTATAAAAAGGAGGAATTTCTTAGATGACAGGCGAGGCTTTGTCGTTACAGACGCAACATGCTGTGTTGCTCAAGGCAAATTCTGAATACCATTGTTTACACGCCACGTCATCACCGTTTTATAGTTTGAGACGGTATAGGAAAGAAAACTTGAATGTAAGCTAAGAAATGTACGGCTACAATATTTCAACCAACTTCCATTTTGATACCAGCATGGGAACGTGGGTTTGAAGACAATAACGTCAATAACATTTCTAATAACTTATCTGCGATCGAACAGCGCGAAAAAGAAACTATTGTATTCATTAGTAAAGACATGATAATAATTTTGTCCCTTAACGGTTTGTTCATATTTTCTTTTCTCTCTCCCTACATGTATGTATGTATATATATATATATATATATATATATATATATATACACACACCAGATCAATGGAAGGAGTCCATAATTGTACCTATTTTTAAAAAGGGGGACAAAACCAACTGTGGTAACTTTCGAGGAATGTCACTTTTGTTGACATCGTACAAAATTTTGTCCAATATTCTTTTGAGGACATTAACTCCGTACGTAGATGAAATTATTGGGGATCATCAGTGCGGTTTTCGGCGTAATTGATCGACTATTGATCAGATTTTTTGTATTCGCCAGATAATGGAGAAAAAATGGGAGTATAAGGGTACAGTACATCAGTTATTCATAGGTTTCAAAAAGGCATATGACTCGGTTAAGAGGGAAGTATTATATGATATTCTTATTGAATTTGGTATTCCCAAGAAACTAGTTCGATTAATTAAAATGTGTCTCAGTGAAACATACAGCAGAGTCCGTATAGGTCAGTTTCTATCTGATCCTTTTCCAATTCACTGCGGGCTAAAGCAGGGAGATGCACTATCACCTTTACTTTTTAACTTCGCTTTAGAATATGCCATTAGGAAAGTTCAGGATAACAGGCAGGGTTTGGAATTGAACGGGCTACATCAGCTTCTTGTCTATGCAGATGACGTGAATATGTTAGGAGAAAATACACAAACGGTTAGGGAAAACACGGAAATTTTACTTAAAGCAAGTAAAGCGATCGGTTTGGAAGTAAATCCCGAAAAGACAAAGTATATGATTATGTCTCGTGACGGGAATATTGTACGAAATGGAAATATAAATATTGGAGATTTATCCTTCGAAGAGGTGGAAAAATTCAAATATCTTGGAGCAACAGTAACAAATATAAATGACACTCGGGAGGAAATTAAACGCAGAATAAATATGGGAAATGCGTG
This sequence comes from Periplaneta americana, assembly GCF_040183065.1. Lineage (NCBI taxonomy): Eukaryota > Metazoa > Arthropoda > Insecta > Blattodea > Blattidae > Periplaneta > Periplaneta americana. The sequence goes on from NC_091133.1 coordinate 100,932,414, forward strand.
TTATTATTCGGTTGAGAAGCTCTTATCATCCAGTCTGCTCTCCAAAAATCTGAAAGTTAGAATTTATAAAACAGTTATATTACCGGTTCTTCTATATGGCTGTGAAACTTGGACTCTCACTCTGAGAGAGGAACATAGGTTAAGGATGTTTGAGAATCAGGTGCTTAGGAACATATTTGGGGCTAAGCGGGATGAAGTTACAGGAGAATGGAGAAAGTTACACAACACAGAACTGCACGCATTGTATTCTTCACCTGACATAATTAGGAACTTGAAATTCAGACGCTTGAGATGGGCAGGGCATGTAGCACGTATGGGCGAATCCAGAAATGCATATAGAGTGTTAGTTGGGAGACCGGAGGGAAAAAGACCTTTAGGGAGGCCGAGACGTAGATGGGAGGATAATATTAAAATGGATTTGAGGGAGGTGGGGTATGATGATAGAGACTGGCTTAATCTAGCACAGGATAGGGACCGATGGCGGGCTTATGTGAGGGCGGCAATGAACCTTCGGGTTCCTTAAAAGCCATTTGTAAGTAAGTAAGTAAGTAAGTATATATATATATATATATATATATATATATATAATAATAACACAAAGCAGCCCACATAAAGTATTAAAAGTTTCTTTCTCTTAAGTATATCCATAAAACTAAATGATTTTTTTTTTAATCCCATTACAGGATGAGCCTTTCAGAATGTATCATGGACGACATTCCGTTGGCCCCACTCATGGGGCACGGAGAAGAGCAGCTCTGATATTTTGAATGGAATTAAAGATTTTTGGGAGGTATTCTGGTTCCCCTCAGAAAAATCGAGCAACTTCTGGTGATGATGGTAGTAGTGGTACTGGACATATATAATAATAGTACTACTAGTAGTAGTAGTAGTAGTAGTAGTAGTAGTAGTAGTAGTAGTAGTAGTAGTAGTAGTAGTAGTAGTAGTAGTAGTAGTAGTAGTAGTAGTAGTAGTAGTAGCAACAGCAGCAGCAATATTGTCACAAATCATACGACTTTAGCAACTTGATTCCTTACTGTTAAAATGACATCTAATGTTTGTCCGCTGCGTGCTATACCAGGAAGGTCCCGAGACGGAAACCACTGTCGTCGTTGCGTCAGTGAGATTGAAACTTTTGGCCACGTTTTGGGTGCCTGTCCTTTCAGCGAGACGCTAAGGAACTCTAGACATCACAAAATCAGATCCACGATTGCCGAAGCCTTGTGAAAGAAAGGTCTCACTGTACACGAAGTCCATGGCATCTCTCAAGAGGGATCCTGTCGGCGAATTGACATGCTTGTCATTCCACCAGGCTCTACATTCGCCTACATTATCGACCCGACAGTCAGGTTCGAGGCACAGGAACAACAGCCCGCTCAAGTCCACGCAGAAAAATGCAGAATCTGAGCCCACAGTTCCATTCTATTTGGAGAAATATCACCTCATCTCCATTGAAGTAGTTGGGCTAATGGTTGGCGCTAGGGGCACAATACCTCGCCTCTTTGTCAGTTTCTGCAAGAAGTTCCAGCTGAACAACGACTTCATTCGTGATGTTTCCCTTACTGCTATCAGAGGATCACTTGCCATTTTAAAATACCACCTGTACTTTGTTTCCTAAGAAGGAAGAACTTTTGTTTGAACGTCTAATCTATTTGTTTACTATGTTTAGGTCTGTTATGTGTATGCTATTATCTGTACTTAATTTTCCTCTTTTTTTCGTTCCCCACACTTCTCTTTTGTGTCTGTTTTTGTTTTCACTCTGTGTGTTTGTTATGCTTTGTCCAATGAGGCAGTCTCGTTATTGGGAAAGCTGACAAACTGTCTTTCTCTTTCTCTACGTATCCAAATGAGCAGTCTTGAAGAATTTACCAGAATGGTGTGATTTGTAACAATTGTGTGATAAATGCATAAGAAAAATGTAATTTTGTACTTAAAAATGGAAACAAAAAATTGTGTACGAAGCATCTATGGAATTCATAGCATATTTTTAACTTCAGAATACTAATTAGTTTAAAAAATATATATACTTTTGAATAGTTCATTCTTTTCCTATAATATTTCTTATCCTTAAAACTAAAGAATAATTGTATTTTATAAACAACTTCAAATTAGTGTAACTCTGACATGTTTATATGACATTTTTTGCTCGGAATGTCTTCGGAAATAAGCTCCGTAAGTGACGGTAAATCTTCATCTTAATGATAATTTAATTTGTTGTTTATTCGCAGTAATAAATTTTGTAAATTTATGGAAGTTTGATTTGGTAATTTTGATTTATTATTGGTAAAATTTGTGCCAGCATCCGCGGTTATACAATGAATATGAGTAAATCTTTTTAGTTAAAGTATTCTAATAAAAGTTTTCAAAAATACTTTATGTATGGAGCTTAAATCCATTGCACTTATCTGCCATATTAGAATAATATTAATATATTAACTAGTAATTGTTGGTAATTCCGAGTAACTATGTTCTGCAGGGGGTAAATTCTGTATCCATAAATCAATGTATATTAAACAAAAAGAGTTAATTAATTCTTCCAATCACCCCAATAAAATATATTAAATACTAAATAAAATAAACAAACAAAATAAATAAAGTAATATGTATAAACTCTATAGGGTCTTCTCGTCCTATAAATAAATTTAAGCTTTTTAACTTAAAAATTAAATTCAATAAAAATAATAAGAAACAGTGTATTCCTCGTCCAACCATTCATTCCAGTCCACAATTAAAAGACTAATGATTATGCTACCTTTGCACGGTCAAAATACCGCGGCCCTTCAAAATTTATCAGTGGAATCATCCAGTATTGCTAACACACATTACTGGTAGGCCTACATATTACACAACCAAATCATTTTTCAGTGGATATTAAGGTAATATAAAACAAGGAATCAAAATGAACCCCTCAGTCTTTCTAGATTTGTCACCATATCCAGTCTTCCTAGTGCTAGAGCACCATACTGCAGTTGGAGCCCCATCTTCAAACGAGTACTTAATAAGTCCTAGGTCCCGGAGTCCCAAGCTTTTCCTATCTCAGCATCGGAAACCCCGTACTACACCCCAAGAATTTACCCCAGCCTGTTTTTTTTAATATTATAAATCAGAAATGAAATGAGGGAAAAGTGGAGACTGTTTGGTGGAATAATAGAGAAAGCGTTGCTCTTTCGGGGCACTTTGATGTAGCGTTTTTATGTATGATATATTATTAAATAAATTAAATATAATATAAAACATAAATAAACATAAGAATCCCTAGAAAACTCACTGGAATGTCTGTTTTGTCCACCACGTATTTCATGAGGCCTGGCAGGGCATTGAATGCAGGCAGTCTGAGCAGAAGGCCAGCGAGCTCGCGCTTGCATCACAGACGCTGTTAATTACAGAGTTTTAATTATTTAGTTGTTTAATAAAGGGCGGTCATGTCCATCAGAAACAGAGCTTATACTATAAAAGAGAGAGACAAATTCAATTTCTTTTTTAGACTAGTTTATAAGAAAAAATATCCTGATATAATAATCAAGTCTGTGTTTATGAGTGTGTACATATATATGATTGTTTTGAATTTATTGATATCTGTTAGTTAAGAGTTCATTTATGTGTTAATGAAACATATTAGACTTAAGATTTAATTAGAACATCTGTTCTGAACGTCTATATAAGTGACCCTTCTCAATGCTTATGGTTTCTTATATTTTTTGTCTATAAATTCATAATAACCGATTTAAATACGAAACATTACTTCCGAATATCCCAGTAGTAATACGAAATTTTGGGCTTTCATAATTTATTATTATTATTACTATGTCTATTATTATTATTATTATTATTATTATTATTATTATTATTATTATTATTATTATTATATGTTCAGGAAAATTCTGCGCTGTACCAGAGATACACCGGCACACAGAATACATCACCCACTTTCGGAAATGAAACTACAGTTGTGTTAGTTTAAATTATTTATTTTTGTTTCGGTTTACAAATGGAGAGTAGTTCTGAGAAAGACTAACAAGAAGTCGTTAACTAGTCAACTAAGTAATTTACCTCTTAGTTTTCTTTAACACTAGAAAGTTATTATATAAAAAAATCTTAAGTGCAAGAGGTATTACTGCATTAATTTTAACTAGTAATTATACCAATATCAATATTATACCAATATTATATCAACAGATCGATATTGATCATATTTTTGTATTCGACAGATATTGGAGAAAAATTGGGAATATAAGGGTCCAGTACATTAGTTAATCATACATTTCAAAAAGGCATATGACTCGGTTATTTTTATATAATATTCTTATTAAATTTGGTATTCCCAAGAAACTAGTTCGATTAATTAAAATGTATCTGAGTGAAACTTACAGCAAAGTCCGTATAGGCCAGTCTCTATCTGATGCTTTTCCAATTCACTGCGGGCTAAAGCAAGGAGATGCACCGACACCTTTACTTTTTAACTTTGCTCTAGAATATGCCATAATAATACCCAGATATTTCACATATGAAGGGTCTAGGTAAAAAAAAACCCAGGTAAGTCACTTTTTTTGTGGAGACGGAGTTTGAGGTGCCATTAGATTCTCTGTGGAAAGGACTATCTTTTAGAGGTATGAAACAGGAAAAGAAACAGCTTAGTCATGGGTTTAATTGCCTTCAATTTTTTCGCGTACAGGAAAAGAAGCAGGTGAGTCAACTGTTTCAGCGAAAAAACCAGGTTTCACGGAAAAAGTGGACTCTTCATATGTGGCTTCATTTAATGGTGGGCATACTTTTGTGAAATAGATTCTTGGAAGTTTGGCAACGAGGAAAATTCCACACAACTCGGGATCTTCCAGACAGTGTTGCCAATTTAGCCACTTTGTGGCTAAATCTAGCCATTTCGAATACTGATCTAGCAACAAATTTTTCAAAATGCCACAGTTGGCTCCATTTAGCTGTTTTTGGCCATTTTGAATTTTTTTTAGATACTTTCTAATTTTTATTACTTCTAGCCTACGTGCATACGTGGATCTAATTACTCGACTTCGGATTTTTCAACGGTCACTACCGTTACACAAAATTGCACAATAGCATGCAATTAGGGTACGCATTGCCTCATCGGTATTCGGTACTTCCCTGGGCTAAATGATGAATTTTCTCCTCTCTCTTTCGACTGAGCACGTGATGATGTATTTCACACCATTCAAGGCTGCATTTATGTTGTGATGTGTGTCTGTAGACTGCATTGCATTTAATCTTAAAATAATAGTTGCTATATGGTAGTTTAGTTCAGGTATCGTGCTGTGATGTGTTTGAAATTAGTGATTGTGTTTTAATTAAATATCACGAGAGTAATAAAATATATTATTAATCATGCCGAAACCTAAATATGCTCAAAAGTATCGAAAAGAATGGGAGAATTGGGGGGAATTGATGATGATAATGTGTAATTCTATTATGTGAATTATAATTAACAGTTGCCTATTTCTCTCATTCCTTCTCTCTCAGCTTATTATTACGATATAATACGTACACATTTTTAATGTGTTTGTACCTGACATACTAAACTTAGGCCTATAGTTTTTAGCGATTTAAACTTTAGCCACTTTTGGCCATTTTCGGGATCAGTTGTAGCCACTTTTTTCCACTAGGTCTTGGCAACACTGCTTCCAGACCCTAGCCCAGTGACCGGCATGTTCCGTGCTCTGTGACGTCATATCACGGAGCCGCCACGCTCTTTGCTCGGGAAACTCTGCATACTGAGAACAGCGAGGAGAGAAGGTTCAACTGAACAGTGGTGGTACGGTGCCTATGCATTGACAGAGCGCGATCCATTCGTCTGAGGTAGTATCGGAACAGCACAATTACAATAAATTTGTACGAAAACAAAACTGTACATCCGTGATAAATCAATGTAACAAAATATTTCTGTTTGTAATCAAATTTAATATACTTATAATAATATGAAATTCATAATACAGCCAGCTGCAGAAGCGTTCGCATTATGTAAATGAGGCTCCGAAACTGCTATAAATATACAAATATAGAATTTAATCATTTAAGCAGTACTACAACACTTTGTCTACTCGGAAACTTGAAAACAGTTCAAGTGTTTTTAACAGATATTTTCCTACACAACATACAGATTGAACTATCTAGGCCCTAACTTGGTGAGTAGTATGCAAAGTATATTTCAACTTTTGAAACACACCATCACTTTGTGTTACTATCGTGCCCAAGCTAAATGCTTTGTCAAGATCGAACTGTGTTATGGAGTATGGAGGAATGGCGAAGTGTTTGATTTGTGGCAAGCTGTTTCAGCATGTAAAGAAATTCAATATACAACGCCATTATTCTCTATGCCACACAAATGATTATGACAAATATGGGGGAGAATATCGACAAGTACTAGTGCAGCAATTGAAAGATAAATTGTTAAGTGAAGCTAGTGAACACACTGTCAGTGAATCAATGGTAAGCTTAAGGCTTAAGATATAGGATTTCACTAGCCATTGCAAAGAACATGCGTTCTTTTAATGACAATGAATTTGCCAATAATATTGCCATCATGACCGCAGAGTAGTTATTCCCTAGCAAAATATAGGAATGTGATTCCATCAATTTGTCTCCAAGAACTGTCGTATCATTGCTGCACTGACGCCACTGCGCTGATGCGTGATAACAGTAATACGACTCAACTGCTCGCTCTTCCAAGCTCTTGAGGCCTGACTGGCTCTTACGTCATAACTGCAGCCTCTGCCGGCCACTGCCCTAGCCAGATATCCTACCAACTGAGTTACCCCAATATTGATCACAGGCCTACTCATATCCAAGTTTCAATAACTCTACTCAATAAAACACCGAACAACGCCCAAGTGTACAAGATCCTTTCTGGGACCAATACATCAGAAAGTGTTGTTTTAACAAACACACCGGATCCCTTATACATCAGCACAGTAGTTGCCGCTTCCAAAATAAAAAAGCTAGGTGTAGGTTTAGATTATGGCCTTGTTGAGACATGGGCTATTAGCGAATCACGGCGTGGCACGGGCTTCTGAGCAGCGGACACACCGACGGCGACCGCACACAGCTCGCAGCGGCGTGGAAGCCGCTTCACATGTGGAGCACATATCGCTACCAAGACTGGCTCAGCTGTTTCCACTCGTCACAGCAAGGCTTTGTATCCAATTAAAGCGGTTTAGAAATTCTGAAATTCAAATAGCATTAAGTATTCAATTTGACAGCCACGAAGCAAGACACGGTGTTTGTGTTCTGCTCATTTTTTTTTTCTCTCTGCCTGAGCTCTAACGCTGAATTCGTCGAAGCCCAAACCACGAACTACTATAAAGGGTTAAAAAAGGTATAAGTGCCGTCCTTTTCACAGTCGTCGGGGAAGGTTTAAAGGATCAAAAAAATTTCCATACAACATAGGGACAAAACTTTATAGTTTTCCCAGTAAAAAATATTTCTTTTCTTATTTTATTTGCGTTATATTGTTTATATCGTGAGTAAAATTACGAAAACAATTAATTACATCAGTAGGTATATCTAGCTAAGAGTTAATATTACTTACTTACTAACATATTTACTTACTTACTGGCTTTTAAGGAACCCGGAGGTTCATTGCCGCCCTCACATAAGCCCGCCATTGGTCCCTATCCTGAGCAAGATTAATCCAGTCTCTACCATCATATACCACCTCCCTCAAATCCATTTTAATATTATCTTGCCATCTACGTCTCGGCCTCCCCAAAGGTCTTTGTCCCTCCGGCCTCCCAACTAACACTCTATATGCATTTCTGGATTCGCCCATACGTGCTACATGCCCTGCCCACCTCAAACGTCTTGATTTGATGTTCCTAATTATGTCAGGTGAAGAATACAATCCGTGCAGTTCTGTGTTGTGCAACTTTCTCCATTGTCCTGTAACTTCATCCCTCTTAGCCCCAAATATTTTCCTAAGCACCTTATTCTCAAACACCCTTAACCTATGTTCCTCTCTCAAAGTGAGAGTCCAAGTTTCACAACAATCAAGAACAACCAGTAATATAACTGTTTTATAAATTCTAACTTTCAGATTTTTTGACAGCAGACTGGATGATAGAAGCTTCTCAACCGAATAATAACAGGCATTTCCCATATTTATAAGAGTTAATATTAAAAAGGTAAAAAGGTAAAGGTATCCCCGTAACATGCCATGAAGGCATTTGGGGGGCATGGAGGTAGAGCCCCATGCTTTCCATGACCTCGGCACTAGAATGAGGTGGTGTGGTCGGCACCACGCTGACCGCCTTTTACCCCCGGGAAAGACCCGGTACTCAATTTTATAGGAGGCTGAGTGAACCTCGGGGCCGTTCTGAAAGTTTGGCAACGAGAAAAAATCCTGTCACCACCTGGGATCGAACCCCGGATAAGAGTTAATATTAGTTTAAATAAATATTTGTGTGTTCTATTACGGTTTCGTGAAATTAAATAATAATGCATGCTTAAATTTGTTAATATTTTGGCGTGAGAGACGTGGCAACATGTTCAGCAGGATTCATGCAGCTGACAGCAATCTGCACAGATGTACAGATCAGCTGAGATCAAGCTCCCTGTCCATAGGTCTCCTGCCGAGCGGATAGCAGTTCAGTACAGGTAGGCCTATTCGATAAACAACTTACAACAGCCGTGGCGAAAATGTGATCGTGCGCCGAGCCACTGTGTAGCCTGCAACGTGCATAGCACCTAATGGAGGGAGGCGGACAGCCGAAGGGGAAGTGAAGCAACTGTCTGAGATTATTAACGGATTTTCAGTTTCCTTAAGTCAAGCACTTAAATATAATTTTATACAATATAAGGTTACAAACTAATGTTCAGTACATGTAACGAAGACAAAAATAAATAAGAAAATATAGGACACATTATCACAACCCAAAATTAACTCTCTTCAGAATGTCTCTGCGACAGAGTTTCAAAATCAGGAATTATGTCAGTTACTGGCAGTCGTAGTTGATCACGAAGGTATTTGTCTGTCAGTCGTGATCTGAATTTGGTTTTTACTGTTTTCATTGTTGAAAATAGTTTTTCACAAACGTAAGTTGTAGCGAACATGGCTTCAACAGAGCAAGCGAATGAACGAAGCTTCGAATATTTATTTTTATTTTTTTTGGCAAAGATTTGAAAAGTTCAACATTTGTCAAGTCTTTACATCTAGCTTTCATTTAACATCACGTTGTAAATCTGAGAGCTTAAATTGACGCTCTAACAGCATTATTCGTAAATCTGCTGAAAAAGGATCGACGTACGGAGATAAGATAACAAAAATAATAATAATAATAATAATAATAATAATAATAATAATAATAACGCAACCTTTTAATGTTTCATGAGTAACGTAGTATAATACCATTTTATGTTATACAACCGTTTTCCTCGTAATACTTGTGAACAAATCATACATTTAATATTCTCATCATATTGGCAGCAAAAAAAAAAATGCGTCCTGCCATCCTACTTGAAACTTTTGTTTTTGTAGAGGTACATGGTTTCGAGGGAGACATTGCGACGATACACCACTCGCAGGTCAGAGATAAATAGAAATGGAACGGATTTTGACTCCAGTGAGTGAGAGGGTGGGGGTTGGAGGAGGTAGGAAGCAAGGGAAATGCATATCTATGACTGCGAGCCACAATGTGCTCCTGAGTCACATTTTCGCAACGGCTGACTTACAGTGCCATTCACAATTCAGGAATATCATTATATTATGTTATCAATTTATGGAGAAAGTCTTCGTAATTCAAGTGCGGCAAGAAGGATGCAAGAAAATATGTATCGTTCTTTCCTACGGACCGATAGACCTCAAACACAAAGAGTCCGCTTCACAAAGAAGGTAATTGATAAACTTTTAACAAGCTACAAAATTACTCGCTGTTAAAACATCTTCCGACGTGTGTTGTGAACTGACCTTAACTGTAGCCCTGGAAAGTCAATTAAAAGGTAGACTTCAGTCGGAAACCTTGAAATAATAGCTATAGTTGAAATGGAAGCTGCTAACTTTGATGGTGTTTGCAGGAATTAAATGCGATACACCACCCAGAAACATGTTATAAGCGTCCAGAAACCATGTGAAATCCGAGCTAAATTATGAAGACGTGACACGGCTATGGAACACGTCCTAGTACAGCCAATGCAAAAACGTAATCATAGCCTAAGAAAGTGTTGGTATACCTGTTACAATGGAATGCGTAACATAATATTTAAGGGATCGAATTACACGTCACATCTTTGTTCCAGAACACGAGAATGATGCCCGATAAATAATACACAAACTGCTGGAATGCTATACCTCTGCGCTCGCGTACAAGGCTTCTCTGAAAGAACATTGACTCTACGGGTCTCAGTTACAACTTTATGATTCGCAGCATTGTTCACAACAAAACCATAACCCACGAAGACAGAAAAAGTGAACTGCATAATGCTTTTTTTTATTTTACATTTAATATAATAACTATAGTTCGTGACTTTTCGCATTAGCCATAAATACGAAATGTCACCAATATGTACGCCGTTTAGTAATAAATTTTTAGTTGGTTATTTAACGACGCTATATCAACTACAGGTTTATTTGGCGTCGATGGGATTCGTGATAGCGAGATGGTATTTGAGGAGATTAGGCCTAGAATTCGTCAAGGCTGGTTCACAAAGCGGGAACGGAAACGACAACGAGAACGGAAATATTGTTTAAATAAAAGTATTTAAATGTGAGCGTTCACAATTGAGCCGTTCAGAGCAAAACTGGTGTAAATCAAAAATGGGTAATGAGGGTTAAAGTAAACATTCTGTAAAATACAGCCCAGAGTAGCAATTAATATTCAATTTATTTAAATTATTAGTAGTCAGTGGATAGCAAGAAGGACTTATTAATTGCTACTTTGCGCTGTATTTTACTGAATTTTTACTTTAAACCTCATTACCCAATTTTGACTTACACCACTTTTGCTCTGAACAGCTCAATTGACTATTGTGAATGCACATATTTAAATACATTTATTTTAACATTATTTCCGTTCTCGTTTTCGTTGTCGTTTCCGTTCCCGGTTTATTTTGAACCAGCCTTCACAGATTACCTGACATTCGCCTTACGGTTGGAGAAAAACCCAACCAGGTAATGAGCCCAAGCGCAAATCGAACTCGCGTCCGAGGAAAACTCCGGATCAGGAGACAAGCGCCTCTGCCGACTGAGCTACGCCGATAGCCGTTTAGTATTTTTATTTTTCACGAATTCTAGATTGATAATACAATATTTTAGGATTTACGACAAAATGCGAAAAGCGTCTGAAAAAAACGATGTGATATTGTTTTTTTTGAAATAAATGACAAATTGCAAACAAATGGTTAATTTTAATAATTTGTGTTTTCCTGTCGAATAAAAATATTAATTTCTGGTTGACGGTAATTCTTGTTAGATTGGAAGGAAGTAAAAAACAATTTATGTCCATGGCAGTATCTAAGTTGCACACCCTTAGCTATAATACATTCATGCTCGACCATGTCCAAATGTAGTAATTATACACCTGGTAGTAGCCCTTTAATGCACCTCATTAAAGTACACCTATTCATTATACTCCAGTTGTTCAGCCAATTAGAAATCACCACTGTACCATTATGAAACCGCAAGTATCGATTATTCTCGGATATGCAATCGAAAGACAATTAGCGAAACGTCACGGAGGCTGGAAATCCAATACTGTCGCAGAAGATTATGTTCTGTTACTATAATAATTAGCGTTAATTGTAAATAATATTCAAATAAATTCAATTTGTCATCTCGTTTATCAATTCTAAATCAATTTCCAGGTTACATCAATATTAATGTTCATGTTATTCTCTAGATTATATCAAGGTCAATGACATTCGTCCCTCGGAAAAAATCAATACTTTCGCGTCTGCGCACATCTCACAATTTAGAAGGTCACTTCTGCTCTTCACTTACATAAGTTAGATTGACGAAACAACATTTTTTTCTGGGAAAATCTGGATAGTTACAGTTATTTATGCTCAACCACCACTATATTTTGGCAGTTGATATCGTTTACACCCTGTATAGTGAGTCTAATCCATCGCTGAACCGGAGAGAGAAGAAGAAAGAAATAATTAAATAAAAAGAAAGCATGAAATAAATAAAAAATGAACTACTTAATTAAGAATTAATTAAATGAAGAACGAAATGAAAAGAAGAACACTCTAAAAGCTAAAAATTATCGATAAAGTATCAAGTCCTTTTCCTAAAAGTGTCGATCGTCTCAAGAGCCCAAATCTAAAAATATCAGAACTAAAAGCCCACGAAGAAAATTGTAGGAATGTTTAGAAAATTATATTTCATTTTGAATTATTTAATTTGTGAGTGTGGTTCTGAAGATGAGAAAACAGACCTTCAAGCTGACATAAAATTCGTAAGACGTATATTAAAAGACAAGCACAGAAAGCTGAGGAGACATCAATGCACTGCTAAGAAGAGTTGTCTGTATACAAGGCCTCCTTGATGCTACTCCCACGCCTTGTAGCCTTCTGAAATTTTATTACAGGATGAAATGCTGCTTTGATACTGTGCAGTACGCCTGAGATGACGTCATGTCCAAGAGATGACTGCATTAAACGCTTCCAGGATATCAGATGGTCTGGTGATAGATCGACAAGCTGTCTTGTTATGTCAGGCGCTAGGATACAAACTTCCTATATGCCTCACGAACGTTTATACAATACATACACGCAATGTTTAAGTTTTACTACAAATAATATTTATAGTATTTTTTTTTGTGAATCACCTATAGGAAAATCTCCGTATTTCGTAATACAATAAAGAGATAGCAACTGGAGTACACATGACCATTTGTAAATACAACAGTAGTGTTTCTGGACCATTACTCTCCTATGGATTTGCCTGAGAGGAGTATTGTTCAAACGTATGAGATTCCTCAGCCAAAAGTAGTCGTTTTACTTCATTCTCTCTTTGAAGTTTGTTTAGTGTCGAATAAACTGTCGTGTTTGCAGTGTAGTTGTTCACATTGTTAAATGTTATTTTCGAAAACGGCATTTTTTTAAGTTTCAAAATGAGCTGCTGAAAGCCAAATTTGCAGATTTGAGAACTGTGCTTGCGTGGTTGCAATAAACTCCTCTCCTAGGGAATCAGTCACGTATTACTTACTAAATTGATAGGTAACTTACAAGGAAATGAGTTGCGGTACATTTTTAATTTAAAAATTCAATCTGTACTTAGTATAGACGTATGAAAATAAAAACACACTACAAAGAAAGGAAATAAGATCTATTTATTC